>NW_015645551.1:0-2360 GCF_001515625.1 Sinocyclocheilus rhinocerous
CGCACGCCAGCGACCACTCCTCCGTTATTGAAAGACAAACAAGCAAGTTTGTGTAATCATTCTCTGGGGGAATACCCATTATACAGTCCACACTTTGATTGATGTCTTTAGGACAAATAGTTTTTGAGAAAAGTGGGGAAAAGTACCGCCTCCTCCAGTGTACGGAAGATGATAAGGGTTAACGGTGTTCCGTACAGGCTTATAATGGTGTTCCGTACAGCGCGCATAACTTGATTTTATCGGCGAAAATGGACATTTAACTGATCAACTGTGAGCTGTTTATTTATTTTAACTGAAGAAAACATTATTTAAAAGAATAAGAAAGATGAGTACCTTTTTATTTGATTAAAATGTAAGTTAATTGCTGCTTTAATAAAGGACCATGCGAGTTAGTTTTTATTTGATTAAAATGTAAGTTAATTGCTGCTTTAATAAAGGACCGTGCTCATGATTGTGTCATGATATTAATTATGGCATGTGAGTTAAGCATGAACCATGTGAAACGTTAGTGAATAACATTTCCATATCTTTCTGAAGACAATATGAATATAAACATCATCACTGCATGCAGGATGATGGGCAAACAGCGTCTGTGCTGACAGATGTGCTGCCTGTCTCAGGTGAGAGTGGCGCTAAGTGGTCATCGCCCGCAATCGAAGTTTAAAAATTCCCATTTCAAAGCATTTATTCAACAAAAGGTAATATATTTAACAATTTGTGATAACATAATATTAATTTCATAAAGGCTGTAGTACTGTGAGAAACATAAATTGAAATGTACATTTTCGCTGCTCTAGCAGTCTCCCCACCCAAGCTGCAGTTTTGGAGTGTAGTTTGCCCACCGTCCATTTTCAAGCGCAGTGGGCGCACCTGGCACCTGGCGGGTGGGTCTCTGTTAGGGCTGCACGATAAATCGCATGTGCTATTTAACGCAAAACATGCGCAAAATATGATCGTGGTTTTGCGCAGCTTGTCGGTGAACAACGGCTCTGTGTAGTTAATGCTGCTCCATGTGAAAGCCCGCAGTGATGGAGATTTACCGCTGATTCCAGAATGGCTTTACTGACAAGATGCGCGTTAAATATCGCATGCGATTTATCGTGCAGATATGAACACACACTTGTGACAATTTAGACTGCAAAACTACTTTAAATGAATAATAGCATAAGTAATAATAAAAATATTCATAAAACACAGATATATAGTTTATGCACGACCTGGAAGTATTTATTCAGCGATCTGCGCTAAAACGTAATCTGTACGGAACATCGTTGTGTACGGACCATGGTTAGTCTACGTTAATTAGTCTGTACAATGAGCCTCGTGGGATATTTTGAATCGATACAGAAATATGAAGAGATAAGAGTACACTGGAAACTGAATTTTTGCTCTGTGGTACTCTTTCTATTTAAAGAAGATTTTATGATCACTGTCAATTACTTCACATATAAAACTATAACATGTTAGTAATTTAAATGAAGTTCCTAAACGTAAGTTAGGGAGGAGCGAGCCCATCTGATCTTTCAATCAACAGCCAGAGTATATAAGCAGCTGCTTACCTCTCTCCAGTCTCAGCTGTTCCAGCATCCCTCCACCTCCCCAATCTCCACCTTCATCTTAGGTACCTTGCCCTTTGTAATCATCCTATATCAAGTCCCTGGGGGGTATATCAGAGCTTGAGTTGAAGCTGCTTCATCGAGCCCCTCATCAGTGGACAGCAAGCCCAATAAATTTACTTTATTTCCTAATGATTATATGGCAAAATAACTTGTTAATTACTTTAATTGTTCTGAATGTAGTTGTTATCAATCTACATTCCGATGTGCTCTAGTGTAGTTATTTGACTGTAATTGTTAATGTAGATGGGTGTCATCAAATGTCTGTGTTTATGCTTTAAATTTTCATTCTTACTGTTATTTATATTTGGAAGAATTTACATTGTATTATGTCCTATATTTCTAGACCAGATCTATTCTTATATGTTAATACTGGGGCAGAATAAAAAATAAAATATGGATAGTAATATTAACAATGGAAAGGCGGAAAACAGAATTGCATAGATTGTGTGAATTAGCTCATGTTTGATTGCAGTGTTACTGAATGAGCATTTTAAATTGATCTGCTCTTTGTGTTGATGCTGTTACTTTTAATACAGTAATAAAATTATCTACAAAGAGCCAACACTTTATATTTGTAAGGCTCTGGTCTCTTCAAATATAACATTTGGAGGACATCTGCTTCACTTACATAAATGTTTAAATATGTACATTGTTTTTTTACAGAGGAAATATGCTTCTTCCACACAGAAATTCATGTTCAGTGAAGCTCCTCCCACAACAATCACATCATCAGTGAAGCTC
>NW_015645551.1:2657-10314 GCF_001515625.1 Sinocyclocheilus rhinocerous
TCACAGTAAGTAGATCATCTTCAGATCCAGCACTTTCAGATTGTCTGATGCGTCCTCACCAAATGTGACACAATAATGCATCAAGCAATAAAATATCATCTGGATAAATCTGTCATTACAAGTGACATGACAAAGAAACATTATCTAAAGTTTTCACAGTGAATAAAGTTTATCTTCAAAACCAGCAGATTCAACTGTGAGACTCAGATCAGCTCAAAGATGGAGTTCCTCCCCAAAGAACAATGTCACAAAGTTATATTCTTGTATATCATTTTGTTTCATGATATAAATGATATCCTTGTGCGTTTTTATGAGTTTCATATTATGTTCAATTGTCTTATAATGCATATGTATCACTTGTAGTTTGCTTACTCTTTCATGAAGGAAAGTAGCTTTTTACAAACCGTTCTTGTTCAGGAAGCTGAAGAAGAGGCTGTAACACTTTTAAGAGAGACAGATTTATTTTTAACTTGTTCTTCATTGTTGTTTTTAAAATAAATCCTCCACTTATGATGAATTTTAGAAAATACAGATGCAAGATATACTGTCATGTGGATTTGTAACTGATTCTTCTGTAAGTACACAAAAATTTTTTTTTACGGAAAATAACTTTTTTTACAGTATTTTTAAATTGTATAAAACTATGTAAAATGACTAACAATATCTGTAAATGAACAACTTGACTGTTATTTTACGAATTATATTATTAATGACAAATTACAGTAATTCGATATTTAACGTGCATCTTGTCAGAAAAGCCGGTTCTGTAATCAGCGGTAAATCTCCATCACCTGCGGGCTTTCACATTGAGCAGCATTAACTACACAGAGCCGTTGTTCACTGACAAGCTGTGCAAAACCACCATCATATTTTGCGCAGCTTGTCAGTGAACAACGGCTTAAAATTACATACAAATTCATGTAAAATTACAAACAATAACTGTAAATTAACAACTTGACTGTTATTTTAAGTATGATTCCATTAATGACAAATTACAGTAATTATCATTTATTTATAAGGTGAGTGTGCTACATTTTTGGAGGTGAGGATGAATGCAGTGCGAGTTGGCTTCCAGTGACGACAGCCCGCTTCCAGGGCCATTCAGCCTACTACTCAGCCCAGGTGACCAGTGGAGTGGAGACGTCCATGTCGAGCTAGGAAGGAAAGTGCAAGCAATCTGAGGTTGATCTTCGATACCAGGAGCGCTGCAGGTTTCCAGCCAGCTAAGGACATTTCTTCTATCACTTTGCACACATCTAAAGACTGAGTAACCCATGGATCACTTAGAGGACTTGAAGCTTGAGGTGATAGGAGCATTATATGCTCTCTCAAAAGAAAATCTTCTCGAATTATGCGAGTTTCTGAGAATTGAGTGTGAAAATGCCATCAACCAAAGCAGTTCATTTCTTATATCTGTAATTGTGGGACACATTGAGAGAGAGGCATTAGAGGAGCTAGAAGATGCTGGTATGTCAGAGCTTTTGTGTTGCTAAAATCAGGGAAATTCAGAGGGTTAATGGAAACAGTGATTCAGAAAAACACAGACCTCTAAGAGAGTGACTTTAGACCCAGTAGCAGAAACTCCAGAGCAGGAAAAACTGCAAAAAGAAATTGACACACTACAATTAGCTCTGCAAAAGCTAATCGAGCAAAAGCAAGGAGCAGCAAATCACACATACCAAAACACTAGCACCCAACAAAACATAAACATACCACAAAGCCCTTATGCATTACAAAGCATAAACATACAGCAAGACCCAAGCACATACCTGCATCCAGTGCCATCTCGACCAGTCATGCTTCCCTGGAATAGAGAGTTCAAAATATCAGGACAAATCGGTGAGCATGGACAAAAAGACAAACTCACCTTTTCAAGTTTGGCTCATCAAATTGAGCATGGACTGAGCAGGGGGGTTTCAGAACTTGAAATAGTGGGTGCAGTAATCAGAGCAATAGCACCAGGAATGCATCTGGAAGGAAAACCGAATCTAACCCTGCCCATTCTAAGACGTATCCTGTGAGCACATTATCAAGAAAAAGGTGCAACTGAATTGTACAAGCAGCTTACCTCAGAAGTACAGAGTAGCAAGGAGACTCCACAAAGTTTTCTTGTTCGGTGTCTTGATTTGAGGCAAAAGAGCCGACGTTTGATGAACTGGGAAAACAAAGCACTGACCGAATTATATCTGCCTATGCTTGGCCGACACTTTTTAGATGTTAGAGGTAATGTGGCCGACATCGGCCAGACGTACGTGTGCTGTCCGGGTAAGGCTAAATTATGCCCAAGTCTTGCTCTGGCCTGCGCTTTGGAAGTGATCTGTTAATTCTGCTAAACTGTAATTAAAACTGAAACGGAAACTAAACTATATAAAAACTAAATAAAAATGTGTTCACAAAATAAAAACTAAACTAAAACTAACAACAATATTAATGAAACTAATAAAAACTAAACTGAATAATAACCTCGGTTGCACCCGCTGCCTCATGCCAATGTACATTGGCTCGTTTAGTTTACACTCGAAGCGAGATCCCAATTTGTCGGTCACCGACGTGACTCGGAGTGACCGACTGAAAGGGAACTGAACATCTCACTCCTCAAATGCTAAAATAAAATAATAATAAAAATAAAACATTATTTCTTGAGATGAATATATTGAATATTACCGCTGGTTATAATATCGATTATATAGATTTAGTTAAATTACTAGATCGGATCTTTGAATTTTGTACAATATCGTTAAATTTAGTTTTATTTTTACAGCGCATTTATCAAACTTTTTTTTTTTATTAATGCTTGAACTACAAATACAAAACAAAAGTGCCCTACATACTTAAATTATATGGGACTTCTTTAGAGAAAGTGTCAAAATCTAAGCAGTTTATTCTTTAATTTTCTTCCTTGTAAATATCTGGTAACATGTTTTAGATATTAAGAATTTAAATCCCCATTCTAATGACCATTTTTCAACTACTTCTATAGCTTCTTGAATTGTATTCATGTTAAAAGATATATTCCTTCCTCATTTCCACATTATACCATCGTCTGCATATAATCCAGTGCTAATTCCCGGAGCCACCTGTCTTGTTGTCTTCCTTGGAATGAACTGAAGTGTTTTCATCTTCCGGACGCAGAACAAAAAGAGGGCGTTTCTCAATTACTGGGCGTTTTCACATCGGGATAGGCGTTTTTAACTCATCAGAACAGCACGAAAGACCTATAGGACATGTGATATTATTTTCTTTTTACTTTCTGAAGTTTCCAGCTGTTTTGTTATGTCTAGATCACGAGAACTTATGACGAGATCAAAATAAATAAATAAAACAGGGAAGCTGTTCGTTTTTCTCCGGTTTCTCCGGTGACACATATATTACATTTAGATTAAAAGTAAAATAGATTAAAATTATAATTAATTTAGATAATTTAGATAACATTTGCTTAAAGAGGTTTTGTGTTTGATTAGAAATAAAAGCAAAAGCTGAAGATTTTTTCGAGCTTCACTGATGATGCGATTACTGTGGGCGGGGCTTCACTCATGATGCGATTCTTGTGGGAGGAGCCTCACTGATTTTTTTTAACAACCAAAAAGTTTTGTTGTCTGTTGTGGAAGAACAGACGTTCCTCTCGTTGATAGCAGAGGAGCGGATCCAGCGAGAGCTTGATGGGGCGACGCGGAATGTAAAAGTTTTTTAAGAGTTGTGGTAATAGAGGCAGCGCAACTATAACGACATGTGCCAATTCTTCGATTGTATTTCGAAGATGGATCTGACCTCCGTCCAAACCTCCGGCTTTCACGACAGTCCATCATGTCCCTCATCGCTGCTCAATTAGTCAGCCGTTCACTTAGATCATGTTAAAAATGTAAAATATTGGATGACCAATAATTTTCTCTAAAATTCGGATAAGACAGAGATATTACTTATTGGACCAAAAAACAGTACACAGAATCTCTTGGATTACAATTTGCAACTAGACGGATGTACTGTTACTTCCTCTACAGTCAAAAATCTGGGTGTGATATTAGACAGCAACTTGTCTTTTGAAAATAACATAAACTCAACACTTTTGCTTTTGCCCCTATTTTTCATGAGCTGAACTCAAAGATCTAAGACTTTTTCTTTGTACACAAAAGGCCTATTTCTCTCAAATATTGTTCACAAATCTGTCTAAATCTGTGTTAGTGAGCTCTTCTCCTTTGCCGAGATAATCCATCCACCTCACAGGTGTGGCATATCAAGATGCTGATTAGACAGCATGATTATTGCACAGGTGTGCCTTAGGCTGGCCACAATAAAAGGCCACCCTAAAATGTGCAGTTTTATCACACAGCACAATGCCACAGATGTCGCAAGTTTTGAGGGAGCGTGCAATTGGCATGCTGACTGCAGGAATGTCCACCAGAGCTATTGCCCGTGAATTGAATGTTCATTTCTCTACCATAAGCCCATCCAACCGGCCTCACAACCGCAGACCACGTGTAACCACACCAACCCAGGACCTCCACATCCAGCATCTTCACCTCCAAGATCATCTGAGACCAGCCACCCGGACAGCTGCTGCAACAATCAATTTGCATAACCAAAGAATTTCTGCACAAACTGTCAGAAACCGTCTCAGGGAAGCTCATCTGCATGCTCGTCGTCCTCATCGGGGTCTCGACCTGACTGCAGTTCGTCGTCGTAACCGACTTGAGTGGGCAAATGCTCACATTCGATGGCGTCTGGCACTTTGGAGAGGTGTTCTCTTCACGGATGAATCCCGGTTTTCACTGTACAGGGCAGATGGCAGACAGCGTGTATGGCGTCGTGTGGGTGAGCGGTTTGCTGATGTCAACATTGTGGATCGAGTGGCCCATGGTGGCGGTGGGGTTATGGTATGGGCAGGCGTATGTTATGGACAACGAACACAGGTGCATTTTATTGATGGCATTTTGAATGCACAGAGATACCGTGACGAGATCCTGAGGCCCATTGTTGTGCCATTCATCCACGACCATCACCTCATGTTGCAGCATGATAATGCACGGCCCCATGTTGCAAGGATCTGTACACAATTCCTGGAAGCTGAAAACATCCCAGTTCTTGCATGGCCAGCATACTCACCGGACATGTCACCCATTGAGCATGTTTGGGATGCTCTGGATCGGCGTATACGACAGCGTGTTCCAGTTCCTGCCAATATCCAGCAACTTCGCACAGCCATTGAAGAGGAGTGGACCAACATTCCACAGGCCACAATCAACAACCTGATCAACTCTATGCGAAGGAGATGTGTTGCACTGCGTGAGGCAAATGGTGGTCACACCAGATACTGACTGGTTTTCGGACCCCCCCGGACCCCCCAATACAGTAAAACTGCACATTTTAGAGTGGCCTTTTATTGTGGCCAGCCTAAGGCACACCTGTGCAATAATCATGCTGTCTAATCAGCATCTTGATATGCCACACCTGTGAGGTGGATGGATTATCTCGGCAAAGGAGAAGTGCTCACTAACACAGATTTAGACAGATTTGTGAACAATATTTGAGAGAAATAGGCCTTTTGTGTACATAGAAAAAGTCTTAGATCTTTGAGTTCAGCTCATGAAAAATGGGGGCAAAAACAAAAGTGTTGCGTTTATAATTTTGTTCAGTATATTTCAGCCACCCTGACTGCAAATAATAGAAAAATGTCATACAAAGGCAGTTGCGATTTGTAGAGTTCATCCTCAGGGTTCAGGTGACAATAAATCATGAGATAAACTTGCCTTCTGATGTGTAGAAAATGAAAGCACAGAAACTGAGATTAAAATTAGACCAGGATTTGTGATGTGGATGTTGTGTCTAATTGAATATTCCCCCCTTGGATGCTCTTTGTGTCTGGCATGTGAACTAGAGGGGACGTTTCAATATATAGCTACCAAAGCCTGCAGCAATAACTATATCTAGGTTGAAAGCACCCTCCTCCACACACTCACACAGAACACCCACATGCACACATACACACACGCACACACACACAAGCACGCGCGCACACACACACACACACACACACACACACACATAAAGACATTTCTTTATTTAGACTATAATTAATCAGTTATACACAATCGCCTGAGTTTGTAAATGTGGCCAATTACATTTGCATTAAGCACCCTGTTTGCGTTTGTCTATCATTTAAATTAATAGCTTACATTTACTAAATGAGCCTTTTTAATGAAAGTAAAGTCCATGCTTAATACAATTCTCAATTAAATTAAAATATTAAATTAGAAAAAAAGATTGTTGTTCAATTTAGTTTAATATATTTGTGGCAGAGATGGTGAAGTAGAGAGAGATTACAGAACAAAGAACAGTAAAATGTGTAACTACTGATCAGCTACGCCTCCCAGAATCCACCAAAACAAACTAAAGACAAATACAATTATACTTTTGTAGCTAACCAAATAAACAAACTTGATACTTTTCAAAACGAATATCTGCTCAGAAGAAACATGTAACAAAAGGAAACAAAATCATTTTTCTGTCCAACTTCAAAAAGAAAAAAAAGTGCAGTTTTGGGGGGATTTAAGGTATTTATAAATTATATTGCAGAGCTCTAAAGATTGTTTCCTATTACAGCAAATCTAAATCTGCTTGAAGCTTTATAACCATCAGCACTATTAATAACGAAAACAAAATAAACACCAACCTGATACTGTTCTTCAGTATCTTCAGTGTGTTCTCTCTGTCCTCTTTAATAAACTCAGTTTTTGATCATTTTTTTTAGTTTTAAAGTGCTGTAAATAGTTGTGTTGTCACTGAAAAGTGCTTTAATTTCTCTCTCAGAAGGTTGTACAAAGCCTGAAATGACTGAGGTAATAACAGTTGACTATTTCTGCCACAACACCATGGCATGCTGTAGTTAGCATTACTTCTGGTTTTCTACATCAACGCTGTTTGATCGGTTTATAACAGATAATTCTGAGCAGAATTCAAGCGCTTCTCGCTGGATCTCGCAGCAGTAACAGTGTCGTGAGATCAGCATTGGTTCTGTTCTGAGCTCTGGTCAGTTTACACACGTTTGTGCTGCGCTCAATTATCGGTTATTTGATGCTTCAGCTATATTATTGCAGAGCTCTAAAGATTGTTTCCTATTACAGCAAATCTAAATCTGCTTGAAGCTTTATAACCATCAGCACTATTAATAAAGAAAGAAAAAAATAAACACCAACCTGTTTGTTCTTCAGTATCTTCAGTGTGTTCTCTCTGTCCTCTTTAATAAACTCAGTCTTTGCAGATTTCAGCTCTTCCTGATGCGTTGATGCTCGTCTTCACTTGTTAACTGATGGGAATATTCCAGCATTTACTCGTGAATTGCTGTGGGCGGAGCTTCACTGATGATGCGACTACTGTGGGCGGAGCTTCACTCATGATGCGTTTCTTGTGGGAGGAGCTTCACTGATGATACGATTCTTGTGGGTGGAGCTTCACTGATGATGTGATTCTGTGGGCGGAGCTTCACTGGTGATGTGATTCTGTGGGCGGAGCTTCACTGATGATGCGATTCTGTGGGCGGAGCTTCACTGATGATGCGATTCTTTGGGCGGAGCTTCACTGATGATGCGATTCTGTGGGGGGGGCTTCACTGATGATGCGATTCTTTGGGCGGAGCTTCACTGATGATGCGATTCTTGTGGGA
>NW_015645551.1:10583-10962 GCF_001515625.1 Sinocyclocheilus rhinocerous
ATGTTTGGAGTGATAATGTTGCTGTTACTGATTCTCTCGTGATCTGTGAGAGGAATGGATGTGAACTGTTATCAAGTTTTGCTGCTGCTATTTTTTTATAATGTTATTTCTCTTTTGAGATTTATCTTTTGCAGCTCAAATTTGTTATAGTTACTTTACATGGTTAAAATTAAGAACAGATACTGCCAAATACTTCATATAATTAGTCTGTTTAATGAGCCTTGTGGGATATTTTGAATCTATACAGAAGAGATATGAATACACTGGAAACTACATTTTTTGCTCAACTCGTTTATTGTTGAAAACATACTGTGTAAAGTGTGTTTTACAGTTGTTTAAATAAGAGAAATACCGTGAACTGCTCACCTCTCCTCAGAAG
>NW_015645551.1:12355-14789 GCF_001515625.1 Sinocyclocheilus rhinocerous
TCCATACTATGGAAGTCATGGGGGCACAGACACTGTTTGGTTACCAGTAGGCTATTGTTCCAAATACATACGTTTGCATTCAACAGCAGAATGAAACTCATTCAGGTTTAGAACAACAACAATATAATTTTAATTTTTGGGTGAACTATTCCTCCAAAGCAGCCTAATATAGCTGCTCTTGCCATTTGTGTCAATAATGTAAATTAAACATTAGAAAGAAAATCACTGTAAAATACATTTATATTTGTAAAATAATGTATATTGAATTTATACAGTGAAGACTATTCAGTCTATTTCTAGTCTATTTATTTTATACAATATATTTCTTATTCAGTGCTTTAAGTGTTTGTAGGTCAATTTCTTTGTTCTATTGTAATTCATGACGGTTTACTTGTCTTCAGTAAGTTTGTTTTTACATAGGCTAGTATTTTTTTTTGTTGAGATATTGGAATTGGTAACAAGAATTATGAAACTTTGATTGGATAAAAATCCTATGTTAAGCTATATCATTATTGTGACGTGGGGGCCTGCAGTAAGTCATAGCCCCGGGGCCCATTGAGGTCTTAATGCGGCCCTGGGTGTAAAGTGTGTTCTACAGTTGTTTAAATAACAGAAATACCGTGAACTGCTCACCTCTCCTCAGAAGATCGCTGCAGCTGCGTCCGAAAGCTTTGATGACTCTTTGTTCACGGTTTCTCCTGAAAGTGATTTGTTACTCAGCTCTCACTGAATCCAGGACTGCAGCCGTTGAGCTCAAGTAGAACAAAAAAGAGGGCGTTTCCCAATCACTGGGCGTGTTCACACCGGGATAGGCGTTTTTAACTATCCAATCAGAAAAAACCTTAAGAAGAAGCCAAGTGTTACTACTTTCTTTTTACGTTCTTTTTACTTTTTGAAGTTACCAGCTATTTTGTTATGTCTAGATCACGAGAAAACAACTTATGTCAAGTTTATGATAAATCAAGAGGAAAAAAATTATGCTGCATGCCCCTTTAGGATATTCATAAACCAGGGAACAAATGCATTTTTCCTGATGCACAGGCGTACACGTTTAACAAAGTCACCTTGAAGTTGTGCATCTTCGCAAGTGGAGCCAATTAAAATTAAACTCATCTATTCACTCTGTTCTCTAAATAACTAATGTACTTTTCTGCTTCTCAATTTCTGTCTGTATGACACGTGACCACCTTCTTGACATAATTGATGTTCATCTCTGCTTCTCAATTTCCCAATTTCTGTCTGTATGACACGTGACCACCTTCTTGACATAATTGATGTTCATCATATGATTGCATGACCTCTTGTTGTTAATTATCTGTAGTTCTTTGTTGTCAACACGTGTTTGTCTGATTGGTGTATTTTGTTTGCCAATTCCTTGTATTATGTTGTAAAGCATCCTTGGGTTCTTGAAAGGCGCTACATTTAAAAAAAAATAAAAATAAAATTGGAATTCCTTATGATTTGTGTTTGATGAGAAATAAAACCAAAAGCTCAAGATTGTTTTCTGGTGCATTCATCAGTGTCTTTGCAAATAAACACAATCAAACTGACGTGACAGACAGTGATTAACATTATTCTTTTGTCTCTATACATAAAGATACATTTACATAGAGGGGCGAACATAATCACCTGATTTTGTAAATGTGGCTAATTACATTTGCATTAAGCACCCAGTTTGCGCTTGTCTATAGCTTAAATTAATAGCATTTCCAAAATGAGTTGCCTTAACATTGTGTTAAATAACGGTCTCTTTATTTTATTATTACTTATTTAAGTTACAAATATTGTATCTGCATTAGCATAGAATATGTTATTGCTCTGTGTTATTTTAACTTAAGTACTTTTAATTTATCAGGTTAAGAAATCCACTTTACTCCGTAAATCAAGGTGAATAACAAATGACAAATATCATCAAGCACAAGTCATTACATTAACTTTGTTAAAAACTTTTTTGTTACTTTTGAGACGGGCAGAACTATGGTACAACAAATAATTGTGAGCTGCTAAGAATGTGTGACAGATATGCCATTTAAAGAAATGAAAATGCGTATCAATAGGACGATTTTCTGTTTCTATTTGGCGTGCGATTTAAACTCAGAAATTGACTTTGGTGTGAATATGATACACAATCAGTGCTTGAAGTGGAAAAAAAATAAGTGGCGGTATTCAACCCCACAAATAAATAAATTAGTGATGTCAATCGGTAAAAAAAAAAAACGAATTAATTGCATGTTTTTTTTCTGAAATTAATCGCGATTAATCCCACCTAACATTAAACTTTTTAAATATACTTTTATATTGTAATAATTTCACATTTAATCTTCCTTCTAATGTAGAAACAACATAAAGACAGTATATTTGTAATATTTGTTAGAAGCCATGCGGGGGAAAAAAAAATAACGATTTAATCCTTCAAACTATTCAAAATCGGACG
>NW_015645552.1:0-511 GCF_001515625.1 Sinocyclocheilus rhinocerous
CATCCTGAATTGCATGGAGGTGATTTCCTTCCCTATTGATAGTAGTACACATCAGTGGGGAGTAAGGAGGAGGATATAATAGTAGGCTATGTGACAGTATATTTAGGTTATTATTTTGGATTTGTTCATTACAGTTTAGTTTACATTAATTGACAGTTTAATCAATTTTATCTTGTTTATAGTTATTCTTTGATGGTTTGTGTAAATTTCTCACCAGTAGGTAGCCGTTTGATGATTTGTGTAAATTTCTCACCAGTAAGTTGCCGGTACACTATTTGGCTGTTGAGTACAACTGTATCAGGTAGGTGAAAGAAAACCTTCTTGTACCACTTGGTGGTCTTTCTGGCGCACTCAAGAAAACCAGTCATCATGTCAGCTTTGTCAACAGCCCCCATTTTTTTGTTGTATGCTAGCACACACACTGGGTTCATCTTTGGTTGCCCAGTGATGTGATCAAGCTTCCCTCTGGCTGCCATTCCTGTTGGGTGGACTGTGGTAAGGACATGAACAT
>NW_015645553.1:0-5245 GCF_001515625.1 Sinocyclocheilus rhinocerous
AAATTTAAGGGGGTCTGAATACTTTCCGTACCCACTGTATTATTTGATATAATAGTATTTTTATGAAATACACATTTTTTGTATTTTCTTGAATATTCTATATATTATACTTTTTATGTTACAGTACAACAGTATGATTACAATATTGATGTCTTATTTTAATTTTGTATAATAGTAATTATTATTTGTATTAGTATTTGCATTTAGTATATATTCACAACATTATTTTATTTTTATTTATTTATTTGCCAAATTCTGCACCCCTACAAACAAGCTCAGCAAACCTGGAGATCTTTAAAAAAAATTTGCATTTTATTTGCTTTTTTATCTCTCCAAATCGTTCAGCCCTAAGTAGTGTTATATGGCTACCAAAAGCCATATGGCCAGACCAAAGATGACAAGTGTGTGTGCACTGTATCTTACAGTGCACACACACTTGTCATCTTTGGTCTGGAGGGGTGTTTGTTTCCACCTGTGTCCATCAGGTGGAGCTATTGAGTATGATATCACTTCTTTTGCACACGGTGAGACTATTGCGCCCCTATTGTGACGTGACGGACGCTCAGCCGGAGCTGTCTGCGTCTCGCCCCTGTGTGTCTAAACACTCGCTGTCAGTCTGCCGATTGCATTTGCAGATGCAGGTGAAGCCACTTTAATGATTTATCTCTTACGGCAGCGGGAAACGATTCTTCCGGCATTCGGCGGGAACGGAATTCGAGTCCCTCAGCGCTGAAAAAGCCATCAGAGGAGAGATCTGTCTTGTTTAAGATCTCCCCGCGTCTGCTGTCGCCTATGAAGATTAAGAGCGAGAGAGAGACAGAAATGAGAAAAAGGAAGTGACAGAATTGAGAACGAGGGGCAGCGAGAAAGAGCGAGAGAGATGGGCAATGAGAGAGAGACCTGTACAAAGACATAAACGCTACAGTGAGAGAGAAAGAGCAACAAAGATAGACAGAAAGTGCAAGAACGACTGTCTGCAAATCTTATGCAAATCATGCCTGCAATAAGGAAGCTCCGCCTCAATGGGTTATTAAAGCTCTGCCCTGATTTGCATAACCCCTCCCCCACCAGCATCTGTGGCCTCACTGAAAGCGAAGAACATACGTGTGTGTGTGTGAGTGAAATGAGCAGCCTCTCTTGAGGCCGTGACCTGTGACCTTGATCTCTATTGTTCTGTTTGACCCTGTGGAGTGCTGTAATGAGGAGTGGCACGTACTCCCTAATGGCTTTGACCCCCAAATGTTCTTCATTAACACCCCCTGCACACCCCTCAGGCTAACACCCTGCCCTCCGCACGCATCTGACTTCGTAAACGCAGTAACATTATATTATCACCGAGACTGATTCTCTGATCATAGCGTTTGGGGTTCGTTAGCGCTGCCTGTTGGCGGTTTGATTAGATCTCGTGTGTTCAGGAAAGAAAATACTAGAGGAGAATTTACAAGCACCCGTGTATTTTGTTGGATGCTGAGAGTTTGTGGACCGAGGGTGTTTGTATGCAGGTTGTTTGCTGTAATTGCAGCTTTGTATCTCACAGTTGCATCTATAGCTGCGTCCCAAATGACGCACTATACACTATGCACTCATACACTATGTACTTATGCACTATGTACTCAATCATGTAGTGTATGAATTACATAAGGTTATTTTGTCATTCATAATCAGTCTGATAGCCCCTATTTTGTCATTCATAATCGGAGTCCGATAGCCCCTCCTACTTTGCTACGTAATTAAAGCTGCGACAATTGAGTGCATGAAGTGTTCAGCATTCCACACTTCGTTTTTTCGGTTATTTAAGTGCATCATCGGGATATTTAAAGTGCACTTTTTCTTTTTGGAATTTTCAGTGTGAACGCACATAAGGTTATTTTGTCATTCATAATCAGTCTGATAGCCCCTCCCCCTTCACTACGTAATTAAAGCTGTGACAGTTGAGTGCATGAAGTGTCCAACATTCCACACTTCATTTTCTCGATCGGAGTCCGATAGCCCCTCCTACTTTGCTACGTAATTAAAGCTGCGACAATTGAGTGCATGAAGTGTTCAGCATTCCACACTTCGTTTTTTCGGTTATTTAAGTGCATCATCGGGATATTTAAAGTGCACTTTTTCTTTTTGGAATTTTCAGTGTGAACGCACTACTCGCACTATTTATACTACAAAACATCATAGAATAGTGTATAAGTACGCGATTTGGGACGCACTGACTGACTTCCTGTATGACATCACAGCTCTGTGTCATTTTTGCATAACCTTCATCTCCAGATTTCTCATATCGAAATCTATCGTTACGAGCAGGAAAGCAGCAGTATGTTCTATGCCACGTGT
Source organism: Sinocyclocheilus rhinocerous (assembly GCF_001515625.1). Classification (NCBI taxonomy): domain Eukaryota; kingdom Metazoa; phylum Chordata; class Actinopteri; order Cypriniformes; family Cyprinidae; genus Sinocyclocheilus; species Sinocyclocheilus rhinocerous. The sequence goes on from NW_015645553.1 coordinate 2,329, forward strand.
TAGCAGGCGTCCTTTACCATCACACCAGACTGTCCAATACAGGAAAGAGAGACACTCACCTTGACAAATATTAACAAAATTAGTCTAAAAGGTGAAAGATTTATTAAAGCCATCAATCTATTGGTAAGATTTTGTATTGTTTTATTTTTTTAAATAGTTTTGTTTGCTCACCAAGGCTGTGTTTATTTGATCAAAATACATTAAAAACAGTAAGATAAGTCAAATAATGCCACAATGCATCTTAATGATCAAATATGCTTTGCTTTATGTGAATTATAATTTCTTTGTTTTGATTTTGGGGTGAACTGTGACCTGTAAGCAGGTTTATTATAGTTAACTCAAACTAAAACCTAAAAACTAAAAAAAACTAAAAACATTTTCATTACTTAAAATAAAATAAAAACTAATATTATGAAATATGATTACATTTTAAAATAGCTGTTTTCTGTGTCTATATATTGTAAAATGTAATTTATTCCACTGATCAGATCTGAATTTTCAGCATCATTACTCCAGTCTTCAGTGTCACACGATCTTCAGAAATCATTCTAATATACTGATTTGCTGTTCAAGAAACATTTCTGATTATTATCATGCTGAAAACAGTTGTGCTGCTTCATAATTTTGTGGAAACTGTGATACATTTGTTCAGGATTCTTCAATGAATAAAAAGTAAAAAAGAACAGCATTTATTTGAAATATTTTACATTAATAAAATCTTTTACATTATCCTTACATATATAATATAATGTTCATGTAATTTATATTTATATTAAATATAATGTAAATTATACGTTATATTTATAACATTATAAATGTCACTTTTAATCAAATTTATGCATTCTTGCTGAATAAAAGTATTAATTTCTTTCAAAATAATAACAATAATAATAAAGTTACATTTTGCCATAAACTTTTGAATAGTTTGTAAGTTTTGCTCTGAAAACCTACAATGTTTCCTGCCACGTTATTTAGTGCTGGTGATAAAAAAAACAATGACAACACAGATTTGTGTTATGCGTGTGCAAAACATAGTGCAATTCTCTAACAAATGAATCTTGTTAACAGAAAGATTCACAAACTAATGATTTATGGGTTTAAATCAGTCTAATGAAATTGTGGAAAGCATCAGAGCAGTAACTGGATTAACATTTACTGACTCATCTACTGAATGTTTATTAGTTAAAGAGACACTCTCACTGTTGTGAGATGTGATATTTCAACTGTATTTAAAAATAGAATGTTTTGAATTCTGCAGGAAACACTTTGGTGGAAAACAGTGAAGTGAGTCAGTACCGCAAAAGAAAGCGTTGTGACACAAACACGTCAAGATTTGTTGCCCACGGCACAGATACACCTGTGAGTTTCACCATTCCTCAATCAGCTCAAATAACACCGAAATAAAACCCCAGGTGCACTTCAGTTTCTGCTTTTAGTCACATTTTCCATGCTTCAAGCATCTCTTCACTGAGATCTGTGTCTGTAGAGAAAAATTCACTCGCCTAGTAATCTGAGAAAGGTCATAATCCCAGAGTAGAGTTACATTTCTATTCTTCAGCCTGGTGTTTCCAGTCCACCTATTAAACCTGGTGAAACAGTTACAAAAGAAAAAAATACTGTATACTGTAGTGCTACTGCAATATGAAACAAATATATAGTTGACTGCATGACTGACACCAAAGAAAACAAAAGTACAACATACTGAACAGCTTCTACAGCCTCATTTTCATTCACCTCAAATTAAATATTTAATCTTATTTCCATAGAGCGGAAATGCCTTTTGTAAGTGCGTGAGCTGGAAAGGTTTATGGCGTATCATAACTGATAAATAAGGTGTTACATTTTTGATGTTTTAGTGATTTCTCTCATCAGTAATTAGTCTGTTCTTTCCATTAATCAACTCTAGTTCATTCCCTAAGAAATGTATGTTTGCATCTCAGCAAACCAACAACAGCAGCCTTGAAAACGCCTCGAGAACATGTGCAGGTCATATTTCAACAACTGAAAGAAAGAAAGATGGATTTATATTCTGAATATAACAAAAATTTTTAGGACCATTGTGATTGTTGGACTTTTATTATCACATTATTTTCAAGACAGTTAAGCACATTTAAATGCCAAATTATCATTACTGTGATGCAAAAGTAATAAACTACTTCAATATAATTTAAAAATAGTTATAATAGTAATAGCTGTTGTAGTACTTAACACATGCACATAGTTTAATTATGGTTATTGAAATCTCTCTCTCTCTCTCTCTCTCTCTCTCTCTCTCTCTCTCTCTATATATATATATATATAGAATATTATATTATTATAATATTATAGAAAATATTGAGACTTCAAAAAAAAAAAAAGTAATGAATAATGGCACAATGCATCTTAACAGTCCTAAAAAAAATTAGCTTTTCTTTAATTTATTTTATGAATTCTATATATATTAATTTTGGGGTGAAATGTCACCTTTAACAGGGTTATTAAAGTTAACATTAAAAAAATCAATATTTTAAATAAAATAAACATTAACTGAACTTTTTTTTTAATTATTCTAGCTAGTTTCCATTTTCCAACATTTAAATTTTAATTTGATTTAACTTGAAACTTAAAACTGAAATCAAAATGAATACAAATGATATAGACATGTTTTTAAAAAAAATGTAAAAAAAACAAACAAACAAACATTTTAACAAAAAATGGGAAGTATAAAAAGAAAAAAAAGAAAAAGTATGATATTATCTCAATGATACTACAATAATATTGCCTATAAGAGGTGTTTAAATAACTCTAGAGAGGGTATTTATGATTTATGATGTGTGTGTGTGTGTGTGTGTGTGCGCGTGTGCGTGTGTGTGCGTGTTGTGTGTGTGTGTGTGTGTGCGTGTGTGTTGTGTGTGCGTGTTGTGTGTTGTGTGTGTGT
>NW_015645553.1:5288-11008 GCF_001515625.1 Sinocyclocheilus rhinocerous
TGCGTGTTGTGTGTGTTGTGTGTGTGTGTGTGTGTGTATGCGTGCGTGCGTGCGAGGCTGAACTCAGAAACATTATATTGTCACCATCCAAATGTCAACATATGTTCTCATCTCCTCCTGAGCCATGGTATGAATAACTGAATACAGGACAGCGAAATCACAAATGAGATCTCTTTAATATCAGTTAGTTCTCCTAGACAGCAGGAGATTAAATGAAGAGCAGAATGTCACTGAATTTGGCATAATGAATCAAATCTTTTGGCATAATAAATCAAAAGGAAGGCCATAGTATAAATCAAATTCAAGTCGCGATATGAATTAGACAATATGAAACTGCAAACTGACTGCTATTTAAATATGTAATCAGCTTGTTCTGTGTGTCTATATTACAATGGCAGTCCACATAAACTTCATCTCCAGAGCTGCTCCGAGAGCATTTTATGAGCAATTCACCATTTCTTTTGGAAATAATGCTTAAAAACTATGTCAAAAACTCAAAAGTCTAAATGACAGTCCGCCAAAATAAAAGACAAAGTTCAATTAACTTGATGTTATGATAGAATTATATTACTATTGTACATTCAGATGTACTTCTCAAAGTAATCAATAATAATAATAACAACAACGCTATTATATTAGATTATTATTAATAATAATATTTGTATAATAATAATAAAAATAACAGGTTGCACAGTACATGTACTTACTAACCTACATTGGGTTAGGGTTCAGTTTAGGGGTAGTTTGTAAAATAAAGTGCTACCAAATAACAATCCTTATGAAGAACTATTGTTAATTATTTTATAATTGCTAATTAAGATTTATAAAGGAATATAATAATCCAGATATTTTAACATCCAAGTTGTAATTTATACAGTAAAGTTCTGTTGTGCCACACTTTATTTGTAAAAAAATAAATAAATAAATAAAAACCTAAATAAAATGCAATGTTTTATTGTAAATTAAATCACTGTATTCTCATTTCATTACATTTTTTAAATATAGCATTAAACCATTAAAACAGAATCCAGAAAAATTTAAATGGAAAACATGGAATTTGGGAAGAAAATAAAATGGAAATTCATAACTGAGATCCTGATCTTTAAATGAGTAACATCTGAGCAATATGATTTTCCTCTAGGTTCTTATGATCATAATCGCAGCTCATAATCTCACAGTCCCATAACAGACGGACTCTATTGAGTCAATGGAAACTCACGTCACCATCAGCAGAGAATCTGATGTGAATATCAAAGCTCGTCCCAAAACACACACAGGTCAGAACGTCCTAAAACACACACATTTGCACAACCCTCTTCATGAAACGCAGCCTGAAATAGACCTTGTGTGTGAAGAAACTTATTTCTGCCTGCACTGTTTTATTACTTACAGATGGACTGTGTTTAAAGTACAAAGATCAGATTCTCATCTAGATAACATGTGTGTGTGTTTATTTATTAAACTGGTTCCTGATCTCTTGTGTAATTATTCCTGAATATCAGTTCATCTCAGAATCTCCTGTGAAACGAGCAACGAATCTGAACCAACCTCAAGTGTTTGTTCAATGACTAACATATCAGGATGACTTCAGCTTTAACTCAACAAATACAAAAACACATTTCTAACATTTGAATGCTTCACTTTAACTCTAAAAACACAAAAGCAAACATGTGGCATCAATATGGGGGACTATAAGGAAGTTTTGTTATGATGCAACACTTTGGCAATGAAGGACATTAGGAAATTTTAGTCACATTATGCCAGAATACACAGCAGATACGAGAATCATAACCACAAAATATGAGCAATACGTGAGTTCAAAAGCCAGATTTATAGGTGTGTGTTAATACGTCCATACCTTATCTTATTTCTGACTATAATTAATCTAAAAATTTTCAACACTGTTTTTTTTTCAGAGCTATTTAATTCTATCTAACTATTAGTTTTTATGGCCTCATTTTAACATACTAAAAACTTTTGACATTTGACACAACCTAGTGTAGAATATATATATATATATATATATATACACTGTAAAAAATGACCGTGAATTTAACGGTAAAAGACTGTAAAAATGCTACAGTAAAAACCTGTTAAATGGTTAACGGTAAATTCCCCTACTATATACGGTGAAAAACTGTATTGGACATTACTTACATTGGACATAAATTTTACGGTAGTATACCGTTTTTGGAAGCGCGGGTATATTTGTAGCAATAGCCAACAATACACTGTATGGGTCAAAATTATAAATTTTTCTTTTATGCCAAAAAACATTAGTATATTAAGTAAAGATCATGTTCCATGTATGGCATATATTTTGCAAATTTCCTACCGTAAATATATCAAATCTTAATTTTTGATTAGTAATATGCATTGCTAAGAATTTCATTTGGACAACTTTAAAGGCGATTTTCTCAATATTTATTTATTTAATTTTTTTTGCACCCTGAGATTCCATTTTTTCAAATAGTTGTATCTCGGCCAAATATTGTGCGATCCTAACAAACCATACATTCAATGGAAAGCTGATTTATTCAGCTTTCGGATTATGTATAAATCTCAATTTCAAAAAATCGACCATTATGACACACTGGACAATGTGGTCGTTTTATGGTCATCTGTCACATACTATAGAAGTATATAACAGTGTTTACATATAACACGAGTATCTAATGAACTAATGAAATATCATAACTGAATAACTAACCTAAATTTAACAAAAAAAAGGCAAATGACAAACAAACAAACAAAAAACTAAATAAATCATATTTAGATCTAAAATGCAGTTAATGTCACACGTAGGCTATTGTGGTAATATGACATGACAGACTGCGGCTACGAGTTGAGCTCGGTCAATGTAAACTTCATCACGCACTTGAGCGTGTTCGGTTCGGTTGTGTTCGGTTGTGTTACCTGTTCTGCCAGCCCTGGATGAGGTTGGTGTATTTGCTCAGCACTCCCTCTATCCCGCGCGAGCGTCCGCGCTGCAGCGGCGCGATGTTCCCCGCCGGAGACCCGCCGAACCCGAGCGAGGCCGCGGGCTGCGACGAACACAGCGGCTTTTCCATCGCGGTCCGGATCCCGATCTAAATCATGACCGGAGAGCTGGAACCCGTTTCCACCGCGCTGCGCTTCCGCTTCCCTCTGCCTGATGCCATATTCCCGCGGAGCGCGTCTCTCTCGCTGCTCTTTCCAGCGTGTTTCTGTTGGGAATCTGAGACACTCCCTCCTTCCAACCCGGATATTACAAACGCATCCGAACTCTGCCGTGAGCGCGACGCGTAGCCTTTTCACTGAATCCTAAATCTCTCTCTCTCTCTCTCTCCGTCTCTGTGTGTGTGTGTGTGTGTCGTGCTGCATCACCTGCTTGGACTATAATATTCTAGTGAAGATAGCGCTGATCATCTCTACATTTGGGTTATTTTGCCTGTATGAACAGCAGAACCCTTTTTATTTTCCATAAAATACAGTAATTTAATGAAGGATCTTTATATCATTGGTTCTCAGCTGGTTCTGTTACTCAAATTTTACGTTGGACTCGAAGTGGCGGCCAAAAAAAAACTGTTTCTGAAACAGAATGTCCTTATACAACCAGACACTGCAATGTATTTAATTTAGCCATTAGAACGGCATAATAAAATTCAATTTTCTAAATGGATAAACATTGGCTAAGGTGATTTATAGAGTTAACCTTTTCAAAAAGGGTTCATGCTCTTGGCCGACTATAATTTACAGCAACTTCTTTGTTGCAAGTGAACTTGTATTTATTTAATAGATTCTGGGTCTAATTTTCTTTCACCGTGTGTACATTTATGTCACACAAACTGTCCATTTATGCTTTGTTTAGATGAATGTTCTCTAAAATATCAGTTTAATTGGACGCTCTGCCTTTTATGTCAACAACTAAACATATAGGAAGTTTTCTGGCCTCCCTTTAAGTTTAAATTTATACGATTTATGCGAAACAAATTTTACAGTTGGTTTAATTTTATTAGTTGCATTTAACATTTATTTTTTTCTCTAATGCACGACCCATCAGAACAATCTATTTTTGGGACTAAATATGTTTTTTTCAAGCCAAGGAAGCTCCCACAAAACGTTCTATAAGAACGTTATAAAAACATTATTTCAGATTTCATTATTTATAGAACATAAATTCTAAAATAAAATTCTATTTATAGATCATAAATTCATACATTTTCATTAACAGTAGATCATTATTTCAAAACATCCAGGTTTTTTGTGATTATGTGAATGAAAAAATTAATTTGATCATTTAGCGAACATGGGCATGCTACGTTTGAATGTTCTCTGGACATTCCAAAAGACCAGATAACTTAAATGCACGTTCTGGATTATTGTGCATGTTTTTATCAGCTGTTTGGACTCTCATTCTGACGGCACCCATTCACTGAAGTGGATCCATTGATGAGCAATTGATGTCATGCTAAATTTCTCTAAATCTGCTCCCAATAAATTCATCTACATCTTGCGCTTACAGTACATATTGCATAATGAATAGTGTGTATTTCATTCTGAACTCATACATGGCAACAGCAGCACTTGCTTGCGGCTAATTGAACATGACTAAACTGTAATGCTTTAAAGCTGTTTGTTTGCTCAAGGCCTGTTCACTTAGTAAACACTTTACCTGACAGTGACCTGCAGAGAGAAACAGTTTAAAAGCTGAAATAAACAGCACTTCCTCCTCTCGCTCTTTCTCTCTGTCCATAGGTACGATAAAGAAACACGTCCATGGCTGAAGCATCTTAAGAGTCACTAAATCAATCTGAATCGTGCTGAGAAATGGAGCTACTGATGGATCTATGCTGCATATTTACCAAAGCATCAGGTTTCACTACAAGAGGCCAGAGATAGATTTCCTTCTGCATGCTAGCACGACACAGCAAACACACTGCAGATCAATATGAGCAGAGAAAGCAGCGATTTTGACTGAAGTCAAACTCAGGTCAACTGCATTAATGCAAATCTTACCGAAGTATGGCTACATGATTCATTGAAATAAAATTGAAATTGTGAAATGGCTTATAGTGCAGCTATCGGATCGTAAAGGCTGCGATTACATTTACGTATTTCTGTGTGTTTCCGAGTGAAGCATGGCACTGTGTTCATTTACACGTGAGCAGCTCATGATAAAAATTTGTTTCCGACTTTTTATCTCACAATTCTTTTTTTCTCTTGAGTTTCTATTAGAGAATTTTTAAAAAGTCAAAATTGTGATCGTATGCTCAATGTTCTAACTATTGTTATATTTTCAAAATATTCTACGTTTACAGTGAAATATATAGCATTTTTAATAATAATAATTATTATTATTACTGGTATCATTTTATTGCTATATTGATATACTGTGTCTTTTGTTTAGTTTTTTTGCCAGTTTGCAATATTTCACCATTTTCAGCAGAAGAATTGCAATTCTACGTTTTCCCTAAATAGAGCAGCACTACAACAAAGAAGTTCGTTCCTACAATTTCCTGCTTCAGTTTTAGCTAATCTGTGCATAAGAGTCTCATCCTGCATCACTGAGTCCTGGAGAACATGATGAGCTGTGATTTACTGCACAGCTGCAGCAGATGTTGATGCAAATGTATGTTAATGTGAGTGGTGAATGTTCAGTCTGTGTTGTGTAACTGAGTGCCAGTGCAGTGGGGAAAACTTACCAAAAAAAAAAAAACATTTCTGTGTTTTATTTACTG
>NW_015645553.1:12333-13247 GCF_001515625.1 Sinocyclocheilus rhinocerous
CAGTGGGGAAAACTAAAAAAAAAAAAAAGAGTTCAATCATTTCTGTGTTTTATTTACTGACATTACCAGTGTCTCTCTGTTTTTTGTCTGTTCTGTTGTCCAGCACATTCATATTGAGACCAAAGCTCTCATTCTGATGAGGATGATGATGAGCTCAGGAACTGGACGTCAGGAAATCTTTCCCATTTTCTTGCTGTTTTGCTGGTCATCACATGCTAATATCTGAACACACACAATTAGATCACAAACATCTGCCCACAATCACACAATCCCAATGATCTCCTGTACTGTATTCTCCTGCAAATATTTGCCTCATGGTATCCAGGGAAACTAAAACTACTTTCTTCTCATGCTATGTTATAAGGAACAGAAATAACAAGCATTTTATGCTTTATCACAACAAGCAGTGTTCATTTCGTTGACGAATAATTTTCGTCATAATTTTCGTCAACAACATTTTTTTTCACTTATGACAAGGAGACAACAACTAACTAAAACTCTTTTTGAATGACAAAAACTATGACGTAAATCTATTGACATTTTCCGTCAACGAATAAAAACGAGACGAAAATGTTAGGGAGGGACGATTTGGGAAGAGATTCATTCAGAACGAATCTGCTGAGTGGTTCGGAGGTGAGATGCGTACATGTGTACCGGCGGGACATAAGCTAACATACACTTGCTGCACGTCGCATAAAACGTTCAAAAATGTCAATATGTGGAAGTAAGAGAAGAGCAGCCATATGGATAAATCTGACGATGCAAGAGAGAACTCAATTCGATCCGGTTTTCTGAGCGCAGACACTGAAGCATAACATTACACACACAGAAAGCGCATCTCACAGCGCGCTAGCACTCTTTCGCCTCGCATGAACGGAGAATTACACACAAAATGATGTTGAATTGTCCGTTTT
>NW_015645553.1:13384-13578 GCF_001515625.1 Sinocyclocheilus rhinocerous
TGAAATTTTAGAGAAATGCTTAATAAATGCACTGTATCTAAACCCATTAGATTTTAAGCCGACTAAATTTACTGTAGATTTAGTCGACTAAAATCTTATGATATTTAGTCGACTAAAACTAGACTAAAACTAAAAACAATTCAGATTACTAAAATATGACTAAAACTAAATGGCATTTTAGTCAAAAATGACTA
>NW_015645553.1:13888-24186 GCF_001515625.1 Sinocyclocheilus rhinocerous
GAAATTTTAGAGAAATGCTTAATAAATGCACTGTATCTAAACCCATTAGATTTTAAGCCGACTAAATTTACTGTAGATTTAGTCGACTAAAATCTTATGATATTTAGTCGACTAAAACTAGACTAAAACTAAAAACAATTCAGATGACTAAAATATGACTAAAACTAAATGACATTTTAGTCAAAAATGACTAAAACTAAATCAAAATTTGCTGTCAAAATTAACACTGATCACAAGAGTACAACATTTTGTTAGTTTTTATAATTAACATTTACAGTATGTTTCATTTATGCAAATGCACTTAAGGCAGGGATCTGGACTCTAACGCAGCTCTCTGATCTCTTATTTAATGCATCTGATTAACACATAAGTATAGAAGAAATGCACATCAGATCAGATTCTGCCTTCAGAAGATATTCAAAGGCTTCTGAATGATCAGCCGCAGAGACACACAATGAGCTCATGTGATTGTGTGTTGTGATATTTTGGCATGCGTCTGCTGATGCGTGCTGTCATTCGCTTGCTCTGTCGTCGTCTGAAGCAGCACGCTCCTGTGATGGAGGCTATATTTGGTCTCAACATGCTCACAGTGGAAGTCATTCCAGCTGAGAAGGTCCTGTCAAATTAGGCCCCCCCGTCCAGCACTGGATCTCTAAGAGCTTCTGAACAGAGAAACGTGACAGTAGAGCCTCAACTGAAGCCTGTTACACTCCAGAAAACAATCTATCTATCTGTCTATCTATCTATATATCTATCTATCTATCCATCCGTCTATCTATCTATCTATCTATCTATCTATCTGTCTGTCTGTCTGTCTGTCTATCTATCTATTTATCCGTCTATCTATCTATCTATCTTAATCCTTTAAAGGAGCATGTGGTTGCAAACACAGTGCTCTGTAATGTAGTTACAGTCAATGGTAGGGATGCACCGAAATGAAAATTCTGGGCCGAAACTGAGAATTCTGCTGAGAATTATCTATCTATCTATCTATCTATCTGTTTATCTGTCCGTCCTTCCATCCATCCGTCCGTCCATCCGTCTGTCTGTCTCTCTCTCTCTCTCTCTGTCTGTCTGTCTGTCTGTCTATCTATCAGAGGAACTTTCCATTTAAATGACATCTTTTCTTCTTCTTAAGCAACATGATCGTGAGCCGGTGTTCTCTGAAGAGCTGGGTCTGGCTATAGAGAAATTAAAAGATGGATTCACACTACAGGGACTCTGGGAAGTCATGGGTTAAAACGCTCTGTACCATTATATGTATTTCGGCATTGCGTTGTTACATTATTTACATCCAATATGAAAACATTTTTCATTTGCTAAATGTGAAAATTGTATTTATTTTTAGAATATTTATTTGATATTTGATAATGGCATGTTTACAAATCATATGCAAACCAAGTGTAAGTTAGGAAAAAAAGCTGGAAAAAAATTAAAAGTTACTTTTGTATAATATGAATGTATACACAGAAATAGAAACATTTATATATGTATCAAATATAAAATAATATTTTTTATATTAGAAACTGTAAGCTTGTTTATGTAGACAACTTCACATGCTAATTCTGCTGTTGTGTTGTAAGAAAGACCATTGTTTTTAGTGTTTAATCAGTTTTTCAATACCTGTTTAAGTGGTTTTGATAGTAATGGTTTGTTCAAACCATCATATGCGCTTCGCTGGCTCAGGTTTGACAAGTCTGTTTAAAAATGTGTCAGAGGAGCTCAACTACTTCACAAATGACCAGACGAGCAGATTAATTGCTCTCTGCTGTCCTTTTAGGCAACAGAAGTTTATAAAGTAAAAAGAGCATTTAAAGGAATACTTCACAAAAAGGATTATTTACTCACCCTCATGTTGTTCCAAACTTGTGTGCCGTTATGTTTTCTGTGGAACACAAATGTAAAATGTGAGTTTAGAAAAATGTATAAACTATTTACAATGACCTTTTATAGTCTTTCAATCTACAAAAAGAACAAAAAACATACATTTTATAACTAGCTCATGAAAGTGCATAAATAATGACACCATTTTCATTTCTGGCTGAACTTTTCCTTTAAATAGAAACCACACATGAAGAGTACAAGATGAATGAGTCACAGACCTATCAACTTACTAATCGTACAAATGACACCATGTGCAAAACGGAGGTAATGACACACACCTTTACAATTATTTAAAACTCTGTTGAATCCATACTGACGCGTCACTCCTTCCATCCTTTAGTTACATAGCACCAAACACACATTCAATTACAAAACACCCCTGACCTCTCAGTGTGTCCAAGGTTCACAGTTGTCTTTTTCAGTCTTTGACAGCTGCTTGATGCGACACTGGGCTCCCGTTTGGTCAGCCTGAATTCTTTCTGACTGTATGAGGGGTCTATATTTAGAGGGGCAGATTTTAATTTCAGTGTTGCGTTGGAGCTCTGTGTTATTTCAGCTTCTGAAACAGCAAGACAAGAGGAAGTATAGCATCCTCTTCGAGTCCTGCAAAATTTGAGATGGAACCCATGAGTATCAAGGAGGACACATTTTTCAGCAACATGAATTTAAAGTTATTTGGAGAATAAACCCTCTTAAATGTCTCTCTGCATACTGGTGTGTGTGTGTGTAATCCTTTAAAGGAGCATGTGGTTGCAAACACAGTGCTCTGTATGTAGTTACAGTACAATGGTAGGGATGCACCGAAATGAAAATTCTGGGCCGAAACTGAGAATTCTGCTGAGAATTATCTATCTATCTATCTATCTATCTATCTGTTTATCTGTCCGTCCTTCCATCCATCCGTCCGTCCGTCCGTCTGTCTGTCTCTCTCTCTCTCTCTGTCTGTCTGTCTGTCTGTCTATCTATCAGAATCTCTGCTAATTAACTCCTAGTGTTCTTCACACTTTCTTGCAAAAAAATCTTGCAAATAAGAGGCCAATTATCCTTGCGTTCTGCAGAGACAGTGACCTGTGACGACCTTTAATTGCTTCTGTCTGTTGTTCATGGGAGGATCTTCCACAGAAACACAAGCTGGTGGATTTTCTGCCCCTCGGGCGTTCGCTCTGTTCTCTCACACTGTTCATTGTTCAGAGTGTTATTGTGCTAATGAGAGAGTCTAAAAGTTAGATGATCGCTGGAGGGATCTGCATGGACTCCGTCTCAGAGAAACTTCAGACTTTGCTGAAGATGAAAACATGCAGCTGGTGACCTCAAGCAGCCTGGATCTTCCAGTTTGCTTCATCTCTGAGAAGTTACTAAGATACTAAAGGATACTAAAATTGTCCAATCTCACGACTTGCTCTATTTATTTTTTATTTGTTGTTTCTTGAACTGAGAATGATCAGATTACAGAACTTCTGTCTGGCAGTTAAACATGGCAGGGGAAGATGAAGAAGAGGGAAAAGAGGAAGTAGAAGCTTTGCACTTCCTAATGGCAGAAAAGACTGAGAAAGAAAATCGACTGACACACAGAAAAGAACAGCAATATTTCCACAAATGTCCTCAACAAGACACGTGATTATTTGAGGGCTGGTTCATGTATGGAGCACAAACAGTGAATCTAGTGTCCTCTACTGGCCTCAACTCCGTCTCAGAGAAACTTCAGACTTTGCTGAAGATGAAAACATGCAGCTGGTGACCTCAAGCAGCCTGGATCTTCCAGTTTGCTTCATCTCTGAGAAGTTACTAAGATACTAAAGGATACTAAAATTGTAAAATTGAAAAGACTGAGAAACCTAATCAACTGACACACAGAAAAGAACAGCAATATTTCCACAAATGTCCTCAACAAGACACGTGATTATTTGAGGGCTGGTTCATGTCTGGAGCACAAACAGTGAATCTAGTGTCCTCTACTGGCCTCACAGCTACATTACTAATATACCTCCCAAAAGAACAGTGGGTTACCAAAGCAACATTTAGATTTAATCAAAATGAAATCAATAAAAAATTAATTATAGACCTTTTATTATAAAATGAGAAAAACACATCAAAATTAACTTAAAAACTCTAAAATTCAAATGTAAAATATAAAAATAAGAACATTCAAAATAAAAAACTATAATATCTGTGATACTAAATTAATTTTAAGTAAGATACGAACAGCCCACTGACATGTCTGTAATGCCCTTTAGATCAGAGTCTGCTCTCCATCAAGTCACCATCCATCGCTGATTAAAGTCACAGTTCTTGGATGGAAACATATGTTCTTTAAATGTCATTGGATGAGTTCTTTAATGGGAATGATGAGTCATTCGAGAGCATCTCTCTCTCTGATGTGTCTGATAAGGTCATGATTCCTGTATCTATCTGAGAATGGAGAATCATCTCATTAGCATTATTCTCTCCTTCCACAGACAAAGAATACTCAGAATTTCACTGGAACATCTTTGAATTCAATTTATCTAATTAATAAATGCAGGAATGCATGTATGTTGGTTTTTGAAAAAGTCTCTCATGTTATACATTTTGATTTTCAAGATTCTTTGATAAATAGAAAGTTCAAAAGAACAGCATTTATTTGAAAAAGAAACCTTCCGTAACAAATCTCTTTACTGTCACTTTTAAATGATTTGTACTGAATAAAATTAATTACATTTTTAATAGTACTGTACAATTTCATTAACAAGTCCTAAACCATGTATTCATAAAATGTTACATTTAAAACCGCGATCTAAACAAACAGTGAAATTAACCATTTCAATAGTCATGGCAATTGTTTATATTAATTTTAATAAAGTACTGTGCCACAGTTTCCATCAGTTAATTTTCATCACTTTTGCCCCATAATAATTTCTTATATGAATTTTTCTTTTCAAAAGTTGTGATGATGAGTATCATGTTACATAAAGAATATATAAAATATATATATAAAACTTTATTTTAACTCTATAATAAAAAAAAATTATGATCTAAAAGCATTTATAAAATAATTATCTAAAACTGTATTGACAGTAAGTACATATCAACTGATTCTATGTATTTGTCATTCTAATTGATAGAACCAGACAGAAAAAGTATTAGGTTTAAAATATTTCTTATCCTATGACTTCATCTAGTGGACAACCTAGTATTCCAGCCTTCATCTGTCAGTTGAAATGTCTGATGGTTTTTATTTTCTGTTAGGCTCCAGAGCATCAGAAATGTATTAAACTAAGCATGTTTCTTCAGAATGACTTGCTCTTCATATGTAAATGTTTTGAGGAGTTTGAACAATGCACTTTAAAGATAGGCCATAAGGCAACTCCTGCTACTTTTTTGCCATTACTTTAATAAATCACGATGGCAACACCGTTTGAGATATCCAGAAAACCGTTCACAGTTTAGGCTCCTCCGTGTTTTGGCATCGTGTAGACAAAGTTAGGTGTAAATGTATGACAGCAATTGGAGGAGTAAGAAGAATTTTTAAGTTTGAAGCATTGCCATGGCAACAGTATTTAAGATATCAAAAATCTCTTCACATCTGGCGTGTTTTGACATTGTTCTGATGAAGTTTGTAGCAAATCGGGTAAAAATAAGAGGGCGATTTCAAAGCGTTTTGAAAACGACACACTTCCTGCTGCCAGTTGGTGGTGCTATAACTTTCACTCATAATAGTTACATCTATGTGATCGGCCTCTTTCAACAAACAAACTGGTGAAGTTTGATTAAAATCAGACAATGTATGCTGAAGTTATAATAACACACCTTCTCGAATATATCAAAAATCCCTTTGCAATTTTGTATCCTCAATGCCTTGAGATCATGCCCGAGTTTGGTGGCGATTGGACTAACACTGAAGCAAGGAGAAGTAAACAACAAAAGCTAGTGTTGTTCATCTTCTCTAAAAGCACTTAGCTAACAAAAATATGTTCTCAGAACGTTTTGCTGACGTTGTTTAGTTATGAAAACGTTATTTCTGAACGCTTAAACTTCCATTTAAAAAAAAATGCTTGAATGTTAAAGGGGTCATATGATGCTGCTAAAAAGATCATTATTTTGTGTATTTGGTGTAATGGAGGGCTCTTTAAATTTTGGCGCTGTTGTGTAGACGCATGTCACGTGATAACATCAACATGGCGGATGTAGTACGTCGGGAACATTCCATTTTATCATTTTGCAAACATTATGGGAGCGTTATTTTTTTGGATGTTCTCTGAACGTTCTGAAACGTAGTAACACTCAAAAAACGTATAATAAACGTCCAACTAAAACATTAGAAATAAAACATTCCATGAATGATGTATAAATACCGCTTATAGGTTTTGAGAGCATTATTAAAGACCAGATAACTCTGAGCAAATGTTCTATTAATGTTACTAGAAGATCGTTTGTTCATAACTTTGAGAGAACGTTCCCTGTTAGCTGGGTTTAATTCTAACTCTATAGCCATAGGGAGACCGGTGTTCTGACGATTAGTGCTACCCGCTGAGGCTTTTTAAAATGTCCATACCTACCGCTACCCTAAACCTACCCGTCCATACCTACCCTTACCATAAACTTACCCTTAAAACAATGGAAATATATTGCTTTATTTGATCAAAATATATGATCACTCATGTCACCACATGACTTCAGACCATAACTCATACACTATATAATGTAAAATGTGTAATAACACATGTAAGAAAAAATGAAAGTTAATTGTCACTTATGGCGCTTTTCCACTGCATAGTACGGCACGGTACGGCTCGGTACGGTTCACTTTTGGGGGGTTTTC
This sequence comes from Sinocyclocheilus rhinocerous, assembly GCF_001515625.1. NCBI lineage: Eukaryota > Metazoa > Chordata > Actinopteri > Cypriniformes > Cyprinidae > Sinocyclocheilus > Sinocyclocheilus rhinocerous. Next base: position 20,571 of record NW_015645553.1, read on the forward strand.
CACTGGGTACAGTACCTGGTACCTGGTACTTTTTTTAGTACCACCTCGGTTGAGGTTCCATTGTTAGGTTATTGGCCTGTTTAGCCAAGTTCTTCATAAAAACGCTACAATAAATTAATGAAATAACACACATTATACATGTATTGCGTATTTATGGGTGTTTGGTGATTTGTTACAAGCGTTTTTTTTTGTAAAAGATGACACTGTACCAGCATTTGTTGCCAGCTTGTGGCAATATAGAACGCTTTGAAATAGTGAATCATTTTGCGATGCAACTGGTTCAAATTATTTCGGAGATTCAAAAAGCTCCGTTTTTGTTACTCTCCTGAAGATGATGTCATTCACTTGTTTTAGCAATTACACACAGAGACATTTTGGTGAGATTTTTTTTGTAGCATTATGTCCATCCAATTAGAGGCCTGCAAGCCCGTCGGGTCCGCTGAGTCCATTCGGGCCGGGCTCGGGACATTTTTTTTTACAGATTGGGCTCAGGTCGGACTCGGGCTCTTCTCTCCTTTCATTGTGCCTATATATGCGCATGGGCACACATAGGCTACTGTATGAAATATTGTTATATTAATTATATTATAAATATTACATCGCCTATGCAATAGGCTAAAGCGTGCCGCAAAGCCCCAGCAAAAGTAATTAATATGAATGGGGTGGGGGGGGATTGTAAGGAGATATTTTAATTATTTATTAATAAATTAGTGTTTTCTGAGTCCAAGTGTCGCAAAGATGAAGATGACGATCCTTACTCGCCATCTCCTCAATGGACGCCCCTTTAGAGAGAAATGCATCTTTACGGATTTTATAAAATCCGTAAAAAGAGTTTTTGTTTTTGATTTGAATTATTAGTTTTAAAGTAATAATTTAAAGCTTTCTATAGATATATTTAGCAAGTATGTGAGGCAAGTATTCGCTGAGTTTCGGTTCATCATTGTGAAGCGCTCCTGGCCGAAATTGCAGAAAGTGCATCCTGTATGTATCCTTTATTTTATAAAAGCACAACGTTTTGTTGATATTGTGAGTGCACACAAATAAAAGTAGATATTCATTTATATGGACGCCATGAGACATTTATGACTTGTGAATATTGCAGTATATCCCAGGTTAGAAAAAAAAGTACACTTCCATAATGTACTTAAAGTGCTCTATTTTTGCGCGCTAATTTTGTACTTAATATAGGCTATTAAAAACGATTCTCTAGTACTGCTTGAGATAAACTAAGTGTACTCAACTGTGCTATTTTGGGACACCACGTATATGAACTAAAATAAGCATGTAACATACTATCTCTGTGTTTAAAAAATTTATTTAGTTACCACTTGTAGTACGAGTCTTTCATACACTAGTATGTACTAAATGTGATTAAATACATTTTTTAAATACAGAGATAGTATGTTAAATGCGTGTTTTAGTTCATATTAATGGTGTCCCAAAATAGCACAGTTGAGTGCACTTAGATGATCTTATATTTATCTTAAGCAGTACTAAAGAATCAGTTCTAGTATATTAAGTACAAAATTAGTGTGTGAAAATTACACAAGTGGTGATTAAATGCATTTTTAAATACGGAGATAGTATGTTAAAAGAACATTTTAGATCATATTCATGGTGTCCCAAAATAGCACAGTTGAGTGCACTTAGATGATCTTATATTTATCTTAAGCAGTACTAAAGAATCAGTTTTAGTATATTAAGTACAAAATTAGTGTGTGAAAATAGAGCACTTTAAGTACATTATGGAAGTGTGCTTTTTTTAACCTGGGATATTAAGTGAATTGTAATTGGCCCACTTTTTTGTGTGCTAGTTGCACATCCCTCTCCGACTGCTGTGTGGAGGTCTGCTGTTCACCTGTAACGCTGTGATGTGGACGTTCCTGGCCAAAGCTCTCCGCAGCTCGTGCTCCTCCACCCGCACCACTGTGACCACCACCGCCTCCAACTTCATCTCCTCTGTGAGTATCTTATCTGGGGGCTGACTGATGAGTGGGTCAGTGTGCAGATGACAGGAGGGGCTGACTTTCCTCATGAACTGTGAAACTTTGAAAAGTCATGGAGTAGTCAATAAAAATACTTCATTATGCTTAGGTCAAAAACAATGCATCAGCTAGAAATCATTAAATAATTGGACATTTTTAGTTTATGTATTTATTTTTTGTGATTTTTATTTATTTATTATAAACTAAAATGTGACCCTGGAGTCTTAAGTCGCTGGGGTATATTTGTAGCAATAGCCAAAAATACATTGTATCGGTCAAAATTATTGACTTTTCTTTTAATGCCAAAAATCATTAGAATATTAAGTAAAGATCATGTTCCATGAAGATATTTTGTAAATGTCCTACCGTAAATATATTGAAACTTAATTTCTGGATTAGTAATATGCATTGCTAAGAACTTCATTTGGACAACTTTAAAGGTGATTTTCTCAGTATTTGGATTTTTTTGCACCCTCAGATTCCAGATTTTCAAATAGTTGTATCTCGGCCAAATATGGTCTGATCCTAACAAACCATACATCAATGGAAAGCTTATGTATAAATCTCAATTTCGAAAAATTTACCTTTATGACTGGTTTTGTGCTCCAGGGTCACAAATATTTTTGTGTGTGTGTGTGCATCTAATACAAATTGTACTCACAAAAAACAAAAAATAAATAGTAATTAACAATAACAAAGCAATTTTTAGCTGATAAATTATTTTAAATAATTATTTTTGAAATATATTATCAAATACTTATTAAAAAAACCCTTAGTAAACTTGAACAACTGGAACAATCAGAAAAGTGATTTATGTTTTTTTTAATTATAGATAAAAATTGCATGCATTAAAAATAAACTTTCAAAATAATAGAGCAATTTCTAGCTGTTAAAACTGATAAAAAATATATATTATCTTAATTATTCATAATATAAAAAAATCTTAGCTAGTAATCTTGAACAACTTAAAAAATCACTTTATTATAGATTTAAAAAATGCACTCATGAAAATAAGTGATTTCTAGCTGATTAATTATTTTAAATAATTATTTTAAAAATTTTATCTTAAAAAATGATTCATTATTTTAAAAATCCTTAGCTAGTAATTTTGAACACCTGAAAAAATTTGAAAAGTGGTTATTTATCACTATATTATAGATAAAAAAAATGCACTCACAAACAAATAAAAATAAATGAAAATGTAAAATAATAAAACAATTTCTAGCTGTTGAATTACTTTAAATAACTTTTTAAAAATATGTTATTTAAAGGGGTCATCGGATGCTACATGCACTTTTACAAGTTGTTTGAACTGAAATGTGTGTTGGCAGTGTGTGTACACAACCACCCTATAATGATAAAAATCCACCCAGTGTTTTTTTTTAATCTACTAAAATCTTTACCCCTTTCTCAAATCGAGCCGCTCAGATGCCTGTCTGTGTGACGTCACAAAAACAGGCCCCTCCCACGATAGTTTGACAGACTGGACTGGCGTCTTACCTTAGCTCCGCCCTGAGTGAGCTGTCATCAGTCCGCCATTGTTTCACCGCCGGAGCAGATGTAGACAAGAATGACTCCTAAGCGATTGAGGTGTTCTGTTGTTGGATGTAATAATGAACATAGCAGTCGTC
>NW_015645553.1:24510-30257 GCF_001515625.1 Sinocyclocheilus rhinocerous
CTATGTTACAGACTTTTCATTAAGACCCTAAAGAATCATATCAACTTGTGGAAAATGGGCATCATATGACCCCTTTAAAGAAAATAGTTCATAGTAATCTTGAAACTGGAAAAATCTCTTTATTATAGATAAAAATGCACACACACACATAAAATAAAATAAATATATATTTTATGTATTAATAAATTAAAAAATATATATATTATTTAAATGATTCATAATTTTTAAAAAACCCATAATCTTAAAAAACTAAAAAAGTCAGAAAATTGATTATCACTTCATTAAAGATCATCAGTGCATTGTTTGACAGTTTGACTAAGTATGCTAGAGGTGGAAAATGTCAGTTTGGGTTGCACATGGTTATGTAAAATAAACAAATAAATTGACATGAAATATTAATTTAAGTGATCTTGGCATTTTACTTTAGATTAACTTAAGAATAAACAGTTCGTGACAGCATAGAAAATAATCTGCCCAGCAGCAATATTAATTTGTGTATTATTATTATTATTATTATTATTGTTTAAATCTGATAGAGGTCTTGAGTTTGAACTCTTCTGCTTGTTACAGTGTATATAGGTGTCTTATGTCATGATGATGATGATCTGTTGGTTTCTGCCTTTGCTGAACAGGCGTTTCTGGGGCAGCTAATATTCGGGGAGACACACGTGGCTCTGTGGTGGGTGGGCATCTCTCTCACTCTCTCCGGTCTTCTGGTGCTTCATCACACATCGCCCAACCTCACCCAATCACACGACAGCAAGAGAGAATGAGGCCGCGTTAACGTGCACGCGCAACGACACTGCTGCATTATTAGATGAGTTCAGTGTGAAACATATCAGAAAACACTAATATCACCACTTTTCAAACCGTATGTGGGTCCAACTTCTCTAAGACACACAAACCTCCTACAGTCTTTTATTTTGGTTTGCTTCGCTGCACAAGTGTTGCTCGAAATATTTGAGGTTAAACGTGAAAACGGAGAGATTGAAATGTTCTCGCAGCCGTAAATCTACTGTCATGCCAAAGATCCATTTAAATATATATATATATAAATTTTTTTATTTATATTTATTATTAAAATAGGAAATGTTAAAGATCCATAAAATATAATTATAATATAATATAATTAAAAACAACCGTTGCATTAATCTACATCACTGTTAATGTGGTGGGTGAATTTTTCATATTTCACATCAATATCAGTTGAAAATTTTTTTTTAATAAAGAATATGAAGCTTGTTTTAGGACAATTAAAAAAGGAATAGATTAAAAAAAATTAAAATTGCAGGAAAAGTAACATCAACGACGTGCTAATGGCAGCATTTTCACTTTTGAGTGAAATAATGCAAAATATAATTAATTTTTTTCTTTTGAAATATGAGCTTGACCTGAAAGGTTTCATGAGATTTATCTAGTAAAATATTTTTTTCCCATTTTTTTTTCTTTGCTCCAAAATGTAAAAGTTGCCAATTGATTAGACAGCAGTGTTATTTTACTTTATTTACTATTGTAATTTTTTGCTAATATTTGGAATTAGATTTTATTTTTATATTTTCCATTTCCATTTTAATTTTAGTTAAAGTTTTTTTTTTTTTTTTTTAAATATGTATAGTTTTTATTCATTTTTATTGATTAGTTTTAGTTTATTTTTTGTTATTTCGGTACTTCAAATTAACCTAAATAAAAATTAAAAACTAAACGCCTTGGCAACTAGTTGAAGTAAAACAAAATTTTTTTTAATGGTTATATTATTTTAAGTAACAGAAATGTTTTAATGGTTTTAGTTAGCCAACCATGTTCGACAAACAAACCAATAAATCAATAATAAATACATAAATCAACAAACAGATACTTAAATCGATAAATATTATTTAATTTCAATAAAAAAGTCGTTTTCCACTCTCTGACCCACATATCCGATCGCAGCTTTCTTATCCTTCAATCTGTCTCACGCCCTCAGTGACATCACTTCCTTCAGTCTCCCAGAGGGTCAGGTACTGATTAAAGCTGTGGTTCCCCGCATGCATTTTTTTCATGCATCATCATCATCATCATCCTCCAGCACTGTGAGCACTGCGTGTGGCAGGAGACATGCAATAATAACACCAAACCTCTCCAAATGTTGGCATTCTACATTCTTTAGCAGAAGATGCTTTTCCCAAATATGCCACATGACTTATGCATGCAAACATCCAGTGATGTGAGAGCAAAGACACTTTCTGTAGCTGTACGAATGATCGCAAACCAAAACCTGTTCTTCAGCCCCTTCTGCAGACACAGAAACTTACCAGGATGATGCAATGCTGGAAACCAACACGTCTAATCTGATGCATTTCCTAGTGAAGAAAGATAATTTAGCTTGTTTGTAAAAATGTGCACTATAAGATCAGTAGAGCATGTATGAAGAAAATCAGCTTTGCTTTCATGTTGACTTTGTAGCTCCTTACCAAACCACCTAGACCAGGTGGAAACCACGTTAAACGACCTGCTTTATCTGGATCTTCCAGGACACTGAAGCAGATTTAGCAGGTCATTACTGGAGGGGGCTAAAGGACGAGGTCAAGGTCTTGTACTTCCTGTGAATTATTCTAGTTCTTCCTGTGTTATGAGTCTCAATTGGGCGCATGAACCCAGAGACTCATAGAGCAGCTAAATATGGTAGATATTACTAAAATAAACATGGACCGAATGCATTCCAACATAATGTGATGTTATAATGTGGTGTTATGAAGTCCCTGGCAATGTGACGCCATCTGTGTTTAATGTTAACAACATCCATCCTTGTCATGAGCCCATTATTTGCAAATAATGTTTCATTTTGTTATAATTAGGCGTGATGAACATTCAGGTAACTGTTAAAGGATTTACAGTAACTTTCTGTACGTCTGAACAATGACACTAAATTTACACTTAATTACAGCTGTCACCATAGTAACTATAGAATGTAGTATTATGATTAAAATATTAATTATTTGGCTTGTAGGTGGGCATTCCTTTTGTGTCATTATGATTAAAGGATTAGTTCAGCCAAAAATTAGATTTGCTGAAAATGTAGTTTACTCAATCTCAGGCCATCCAAGATGTAGATTAGTTTGTTTCTTCATCAGATTTAGAGAAATGCAGCATTGCATCACTTGCTCACCAGTGGATGCTCTGCAGTGAATGGGTGCCGTCAGAATGAGAGTCCAAACAGCTGATAAAAACATCACAATAATCCACACCAGTCCATCAGTTAACCTTAATTAATCTTGTAAAGTGAAAAGCATCAAGGCATTTTTAACTTCAGACTATCCTTTCTGATTAAAATATAATAGTTCATAATCCATAATTACGCTTCCTCCAGTGAAAAAGACCATCTACTGTTGTCCTCTCACATCAAAATCCACTGCATATTTGTTTATTCTATTTCCATTGGCTGCATGGACCTGTTTATTAGATGGGATTCATTCACATACTAAGTGTTATACGTACATATACAGTGGGTACGGAAAGTATTCAGACCCCCTTAAATTTTTCACTCTTTGTTATATTGCAGCCATTTGCTAAAATCACAATCATTCTGTATCTGTAATAGTATGGTGTAACCTGGGGAAAATTAAAATAAAGTGAGGGGAAAAAAAATCCACCGCTTATTTGTTTAGAGCTGTTTTGGCTTGTAAACGGTGCTTGATTTGTGCAACTTCTCTCCTGATTCAGACCAGATTACTTTTTTTTACTGGATGCAAAATTATGGATAGAGGACTCATATTTTAGCCCAAAGTAATGGTTTAAAGTTAAAACATCTTAATGATGGATTTTTTAAATTACAAATATGCAAACATTTTGCTTCTCAAGATGTTAACCGATGGACTGGAGTGGTGTGGATTATTGTGGTTTTTATCAGCTGTTTGGACTCTCATTCTGACGGCACCCATTCACTGCAGAGCATCCATTGGTGAGCAAGTGATAAAATGCTAAATTTCTCTACATCTGATGAAGAAAGAAACTCATCTACATCTTGGATGGACTGAGAGTGAGTACTTGAATTAGCTCAGCAAATTTTCATCTTTGTCTAAACTGCTACTAGAACTAAAATATTCATATTTGGCATTATATACTGCAGTATTAGGGACCAAATGAAAAAAATAGTGCATTTGGGGGCCTATGTTACAAATTGCTATGACCTGTTACTCTTAAAGAAAGTAAGTGAAGGGATAAATGAAAGTAACTCAACCATCATGTTATAATATCTGTCTCATTCATGTTAATTAGCGTACGGCATCAGTTTATGTAACTGTCACCGTGTAAATCACAGGCCACATTTATAAATGTGTAAATAGTTTTATTATTTAATGGACAAACTAGTGCTCTGTAAACTCAGCTAAATGAAATGATACTACACGAGTGATTCATTAAACTGCTATGAAGTGTTTTGTGCGATTCTTTCATTGTTATCAATAATTGAAGACAAATGAGCATGAACCGGCTCGAGTTGAAATGATATTAGATGATACTCAAACTGCTATATAATCTTTTTAGATAACTGAATATGTGGACTACGGAAGCCTGTTTTTCACCACAAAATAAAAAATAAATAAAAAAACTGACTTTTTATCTCCTCAAAGTTTGAGTTTACATCTCGAAATTCTATTTTCCTCAGCATTCTGAGTTTATATTGCAGTTGCAACAATATATCTCACAATTCTGTTACTATCTTGCAATTCTGACATTTCCTCAGAAATGCAAGAAAAAAAGTCTGAATTGTGATGAAAATGTTGAAATTAACTTTTTATTTATTTTTTATCCCATGGCGAAAGAAAGCTTCCGTAGTAGACTTGTGAAGATTAGATTTTTTTCATAACCATCAAAAGACAACAAAGAGGAGAAAACACCACATTGGAAAAACAACAGAAAGAGGAATTTATTGAATTGACTTTCAAAGTGAAAGCGACCCGAAACACCCAAAACTGCATTAAGATATTGATATTTTTAAAATACATGCACAACATAAAGCAAAGATGAAAAAAAGACAGAATAAATTGAAAACAGGCAAAAGATTGTGCAAAGAAAATGGAAAAAGAAACGGCGGTCCTTTACATCAGGCCTGTGAACAGCAGTGATTATGAGCGACCCGTAGAGTCCCGACGGGAAATACTGATCCAACAGCAGAGCCGTCAAACACTTCAATGCATTGAAATCCAACCAACAAACTTTCAGTCATAAGCAGCAAAGTGAGGCCTCCAAACCACATGACCCGACATCATTGTGCTGAAGGATAAACAAGCCAGAGAGAGCCAGCTGTCAGTCCCCACAGTTTGACAGCTTTCGAGGCTGCAGACGCTGAACTTCTGATGGTCTGAGCTGGATTTAGAAGAGAAGCAGGATTGATAAGAACATGATGTGAACCTGAGGAGTCCCAGGACGAAGACAGCAGCCGTCTGGATTCAGGAAGACCGAGCTCGTGCTCAAATACTGTAGTGACACCGTTACTGAAATCCATGAGCACCACTGCCGAGAGACCACACGAAGAACGGCTGAAAGTATTGCAAATGTTGTATTACAGTCATAAACGTATTTCTAGGCCTGTAATGAGCTACTGCATTCAGAAATGAATTAGATTAATCTCATAAAACATGTTTAAAACACCATATTTCATCCCAAAATCAACAGAAAAAAATGTTTAGCAAAGAATTACCAGGCAAAAGGCACAGATATTATTTTCAAAACAACTAATGAAAATCTATTATTTTAATGATATATATATA
>NW_015645553.1:30303-44263 GCF_001515625.1 Sinocyclocheilus rhinocerous
ATTTTTTTATTAACATCTAATAGTTATTTAATGCATTATATAAGTAATGTTTGCTGACTTAATGTAATTAAGTAAAAACTGTATTACAATAATGAGAATTACCAATGAGAATAAGAATTCAAACAAATAGAAAATACAAAAAAAGAAAAAGTTATATTTAGTATAAAGAAAAATTACCCAGTATTCACAAATATTATTTTCAAGACAATAATAAAAATATATGATTATTGTAATGCAAAAGTGTGTGTTGTAATTCAGTCAGAATGACGATTACAGTAATGAGAATCAGCACTGAGTGTGAGAATTACAAAGAAAAATAACAATAATACAATACAAATTACAATAATGTAAATTTGATAGTATGATGTATTTAACTGTCATGAAAATAATGTCACAATGCAAAAAAAAAAAGGATTTTGGTATGGAATATGGCCCAGATATGTTTTCATGATATTCAGCCATTAGTGTTATGCAAATGATGAATTTGTTTTAATCAAGAAAGGAAAAAAAAACATGATTTTGTGCGATTTTACTTTTCATAATGGAATAAAATTTGGCAACGAAAGATTCCTCACACTACAGCAGCGTTTCTGTGCTAAGGCTTGAGCAGAGAATGAAGAACAACATGAGCGCAAAAAAAAAAAAGGCATTCCCTAATTAACCAGCGAATGGTAAAGGCATCTGTCAATCAAGAAAAGAAAGTAACATGAAAAAGAAACACTTCAGTTATTTGCCACGGCTGGTGATGGTTAGGAAGTGCCATGGTCAAGGCCTCTAGAATCTCACCAGGCGACTAGATCCAATTCATCACAAACATCATTGGTAAAGGACAGAGTTCACAGTGCGGGATTCATTATAACAGTGCAGCTGGGCCAGCGGTGCTCAGGACATCAGTGTCACTCTCCGAGGCGGTCAGTGTCTCGCTGAGCGTAAAGAGGCCACTAGAGCAGCGTGCCGTGGTGTTCTGTGCAGACAGAGTTAAAAGCAAAGAGAGATGTTTGTGTAGAGACAGAGCAGGTGACGTCTCAGACCACGTACTGGTAGAGATTGGCCTTCCCGTGATCCGGCGGGGCAAACGGACTCAGCCAGGCCAGAGAGAACGGGTGACCGAACACCACCCTCATGTTCATCCACTTGGACCTTTTGGCCCATCGTCTCTCTTCTTTCTTCAGCTGCTCGATTCCCTGTGAACAGAGAGAATCACTGTCTCAGAGAGTGGAGAACGAGTTTGATCTGATGATTTCTGCATTCGGTTTTGATCAAATCCATCTAAATGCTTTCTTCAGTTGCTCAAGGGAATGTAGAAGACAAACCCTTCTCACACGGACTGATATTTGTGGCTCTTGAAGTGGATGATGAAAAGCAAGCGGAATTTCTTCAATGAGATGTTTGGTCACGGGTAAAAACTGCTCAAATGTACTCTTAAATTCAGGGTTATTATAGTTAACTAAAACTAAAACCATTAAAAACTTGTTACTTGCGTTACTTGAAATAAAAGTCAACTGAAATAAATTACTTAAAAAAAAAAAAAAAGTACGCTTATTTTAGTTATTTGCCAAGAAAATATTTCTCATTTTTATTTAGTTTAACTTGACACACTAAAATAGCTTAACTAAAATAAAAAAATAATCAAAATTAAACTAAATAAAAATAATAATAAATGACGAAAGCATGACAAAATTACTAAAACTTTCAAATAAAAAATGAAAACGGAAAAAAATTAATTCAAAATATTAATTAAAAACGATAATAGTATATCAATGATACAAAATAACTGCTTAATTTTCACAAATTTATATGCATTAGGCAGTGTTACTTTTTTATCATTGATATACCATTATAGTTTTTATTAATATTTTGACCTAGTTTTTGATTGTATTTTTCACATTTTTATTTTTAGTTAAAGTATTAGTAAACATGAAAAACAACAAAATTACTAACATTTTAAAATAAAATGAAAATAAAAATTAATTAAAAATATTAATAAAAACTAAAAATACTGAAACTACTGCTTAAATTTTACGGTTTTTATTAATATTTTGAATTAGCTTTTCTTTTTTTTTCATTCTCATTTTAGTAAAAGTTAATAAACATTTTTAATGGTTTTAGTTCACTATAATAACCTGGCATGAGGAGAAATGGTTTATTATTGTAGGAAGTGACATCAGCAGATGTTCACTTACAGTCTCATCGTTACAGATGGAGTGAATCTGCGTCCCGAACATCACAGCAGTGAAAATGAGGAAGAGCAGGCTCTCAAAGCACAGGAGGATGAGGAGGATGACGGTCGTCGGAGGAGAGAAGGAACTGCACTCTGAGGAGAGGAAACAGGAAGCTTTCTAAACTCACCAACCAATCAGAACGCTCAGTTACAACACAAGCAGCCAATCATTTAGCAGCAAACTGAGGTAAATAAAACCCAGGCAATGAACCAGAAACAAGCACTTACTTGCCCAGTCTTCTTCAAAACAGAAGATAAAATTGACAGCGACCATGATGAGAGCATGAAGAGAAATCAAAGCAATGTACATCTGTAAAAACACAAGAAACTGTTTATTTATATACTAAAATAATTGTTATAAATTTAGAATTTTTATTTTAATATTTTATATTTTTATAGTTTACAGTTTTAGAAATTTTGCTCTTTTGTCATGTTTATTACTATTATTATGTTAAATATTACAACTTACAGTAGGTGTAATTTATTTTTATTTCAGCTTTTACTTTTTTAGCTTTAGCTTATTTCCAGTTATTAATTTTACTGCTTTAACCTATTTTAGTTAGTTGCCAAGGCAACATTTATAATTTCAATTTAAAGTTTGTCATATAACATATGACATACATAATTATGAAATAAATGAATATATCATTTTGAAATAAATAATTTTATTTAATTTTTCAAGTCTTTAACCGTTTTAGTTAACAAATAACTCTGCCACAAAATAAAGTGGAAATCATGGTTATTTGAATTTATCAATGTGTGTTTTGTGAGTAGTTGTGATCAGACTTATTATAGTTACCTAAAACTAAAACCATAAAAAACTTGCATTTTACTTATAATGTTACTTGAAATAAAATAAATATTTAACTGAAATAAAATCTAAAAAACCTTAACCCTAAAAACCATCTAGTTTCCAAGGCAACTTGTACTAAAATATCTAAAACTAAAATTTAAATAAAAAGGAATAAAAACTATATAGACATTAAAAATGAAGAAAAATGTCAAACACAAAACAAAATTATTAAATAAATATTAAAATATTACATTTTAAAACATTAAATTATATATTACATTTTTACATTACATATAATATGAAAATGAAAACAAAATTAAAAAATGAAATCTATTTCAAAATATTAATAAAAAAGTATCTTGATGATACTAAAACAACTTGAAACTCACAGTGAAAAGCACAAAGTATTTTTGGTTGCTCTCTCCCACACAGTTGTTGACCCAGGGACAGTGATGGTCCATCTTCTTGATACAGCGCTTACACACACTACACAGAGAAAACACACACTTACAATGAGACATTTGCAGGAAACTGCCTCGGAATTTAACCTCACACAGTGATGATTCAGTTCTCGATGCTGTGTGTGTGCGTGTGTGTGTGTGTGTGTACCTGCAGTGATGTGCTCTATCAGGTTTGATGCTGCAGCATTTGGGACATTTATACACCACCTGTCCAGGCTTGAGCTGCAGACTCTCGATAAACTCTTTAGTGGCGTTTCCCTTTGGAACGGCTCCCTGAGAGGAAAGAGAGAGTCAAAACGCCAGCTCCAGATGTGTTGTAGCCATTAAGCATTAAATGATAAATCAGTTTCATGTTCAGAGTCTTTCAGTCAGTCATTGGTAGTTTGACACTGGCAAAAATAGATCTGCCACCCGACATGTCAATGTCTGCAATTTGCTGCAATTCTGTAACTGAAACGTGACTCATTCACACCAAAATAGAGAGATAGATAGAGAGATAGATAGAGAGATAGTTGTGGAGTAAATGCCACTATTCTAATAGAATTAGAGCAATTATTAAAATTTGATTATAATTATAGTTATCTCTCTTGGTGTGAATGGGCCTTAACGCTGGATATGTGACCCTGGAGCACAAAACCAGTCGTAAGGGTCAATTTTTCGAAATTGAGATTTATACATCATCTGAAAGCTGAATAAATAAGCTTTCCATTGAATGTATGGTTTATTAGGATCGGACAATATTTGGCCGAGATACAACTATTTGAAAATCTGGAATCTGAGGGTGCAAAAAAATCTAAAAATCTAAAAAGAAAATCGCCTTTAAAGTTGTCCAAATGAAGTTCTTAGCAATGCATATTACTAATCAAAAATTAGGTTTTGATATATTTACGGTAGGAAATGTACAAAATATCTTTATGGAACATGATCTTTACTTAATATCCTAATGATTTTTGGCATAAAAGAAAAATCAATAATTTTGACCTATACAATGTATTTTTGGCTATTGCTACAAATATACCCCAGCGACTTAAGACTGGTTTTGTACTCCAGGGTGACATATGTGTTGCTTCATGTCTGATTAGGACTATTGCATGTGTGTTTTACAACTGATGAAGGTGTTTGGATAGACAGCGAAACGTCTTGTTTATAGTCCAGGTGATTTTAATAAAAAATTACATTTTTGGAATATTTTAACACCTGGATGGTTTGGTGTTGAATCTACATAAACTATTGCATGTGTGTGTTTGTCTCACCGGGTCGGTGCACATGGCTTTGAAGTGTGACGCCAGGGCGAGGAAGGCCAGTCCGTTAAACAAGGCGCCGTTAATTAGGCTGTACACCACATTCTTTGACGGCAGCAGCATTACGAAGACGACCACAAACTCGGCGTAGAAGACCAGCAGCCACGTGATCACGCCGCACACGATGCCGCAGCTGTCCCGGATAAACCACATGTCGTCGGCCGAGTGTGTCCGCGGAGGGGGCGGCACGCAGTGCTCCGGCCGCAGATATCCTGCCTGACGCTCGATGTCCCGACTGCGACTAGCTGGGGAACTCTTCATCCTTCCCACCGGCAAACACGCTCATCCTCCTACAGACAGACAGACAGACCAACGTGAAGATCGACCTGTAGGTCACACATCAGCCAGTTCATGCATTTAGCAGACGCTTTTACCCAAAGTGACTTACAGCAGTGTTATTTTAGTATCCCTCTCTCCCTTAAAACGTACACTGCATTCAAGGTATACAGTACATTTATCAGTTCATGCATCCCAGAGAATCAAACTCATGGTCAGGGTGTCGCAGGCCTTGCTCTACTCTTATAGTTATAGGAATGAATCTGCAATCAGCTTTTAAAAGCACAGTTTTTATTACAATATTTCAATCATGTGATTGTTGACAGACATTTGAAAGCAGAGGATGCACTGTCAGCATATTTAAAATAGATAATGACCATTAAGAAGCAGGGTTATTACAGTTCACTGAAACTAAAACCATAAAAAAAAAACACAAACAAATCATAAATAGGCTAAACTCTTAAACATATTTAAGGTAATATTTCTCAATTTCGTTTAGTTTAAGTTAATGTACTAAAATGATTAATCTGAAAGAAAAAATAATAATAATAGAAACTATATAGACAAAATAAAAAAATTAAAATGACAAGAACAAGAAAAGTACTAAAACTAACTAAAATTAAAATGGACAATAGAAAAAAAAATATATAAACAGAAAATATAAACATGAAAACTACTTTTTAAAATAATATTATTATCAATTATACTAAAATAATAATGTGTGTGTGTGCACACACTAAATAAATATAAAGGCTTAAAAGCTCAATAAATATCTGAATAGGCTCAAAAGAATATATATATAAACAGAAAATATAAACATGAAAACTACTTTTTAAAATAATATTATTATCAATTATACTAAAATAATAATGTGTGTGTGTGTGCACACACTAAATAAATATAAAGGCTTAAAAGCTCAATAAATATCTGAATAGGCTCAAAAGAATAAATAACATCTATATTAATGAATACAAAATGATCACAAGGAAATTAACAAAAGTATTATAATAACTAAATCCAACAAAATCCCTATTTTTTTCCTTCTTTATTTTTGTGACAGGGCTTTTAGATATTGTACAAAATAATTCTCGCAGGCTACAAACGGGGGAGACACTTATATATTTGTGGATAAAAAGCCTAGTTTACTTAAATCTTTAAATGTATTCAATGCAATGCTGTACACACTCACTGTGTTCTTTGGATCCTCCAGCAGCGCGTGACTGATTTCTCTGCTTCAAATGATGAATTTTCTCTCCGCTTCCACACAGGTGATGTGAGGTAGCGATGAAAAGTCAGTTTGTTGTATATATATGAGCAGGCGATTGTGTTTTGTGTAAATTATTGCTTCGGTTTCGGCAGGTGAAACGCAACAACCAGGAAGTTTCTGTTACTGGCGTCAAACACACCCAACACAGTTGCCCACTCTCCACTTCCGCTTCCGAACATTACACAATAAAAGTCCAAACGGTTTCGGAAACCATAAATTTCAATGGATATTAAACCAAGGTCGGTTTATGATTTTTGGCGTTGTTTGTGTATAAAGGTGTCAGAAGAATACAATAATTTTATCGAAACGTTTTAATAGTTCAATAAAATGTGGAAACCTTCTGTGATTAACAGGTTATATTATTTTATGTCATAGGAGATAATATGGCACGTCTTATAAATTTAAAAACAAATTATAAATTTAAAAAGATGCATGAATGAAGGAGTCGTAGGGACTTTTATGTTAGCAGTAGTGACGGCTGCGCGCGCTGCGGTTCCCCTCGAGCGCATCCGGCATCATGTCGGCGTCTGAGGTGAGAAAACACAACACACAATAAAACACACATTTACACGTGCTTGCCTTAATTACAGTGCATCTGCGCGTTTGAGGTTGTGTTATGAATGTGTATTCCCGATAGAGGATAGAAACGATGCGTTCGCTTTACACGCTTTGCTGTTTTGTTGCAGCATGCAGTGCTGTAGTTCATCAGTGTAACGTGCAGGTTTTGTGACATCTGAGTGATTAAACGCACAGATGCACTGATCTTGTCAGCAGATTTTTAAACTAATAAATGCTTTTTACAGTGTTTGCTGGTTGGTGCTGTTAAAATATTATGCATGTGAAATTTATGACCTATGATTATCAGTTCATTGTAAAAAAACAAAACAAAAAAACGTGTTGTCTTCTTTAATATTTGCCGCATCTTTCCATATTTATTTGACGTGACCCAAGTTTCTACTTTAAAACTTTAACCGAAGTTTAGCTGTTGTTCTCGGTTAAAACATCAGATTTAAAATCTGTTTTGATCATATCTTAGCATGTTGTCATTGTTTCTGGATTATATATCATGTTTAACTGTATATATTTTTTATTATGTTGATCCAGACCCCATCAGATGGGAGCTCTCCTCAATCCAAACAGGAAGGTGAGGGTATATTAGTGTTTCATTAGTAGAGATGCACTGTATATGTTAGTATTGGCCTATATTTTTTCTGTATTAGCTCATTACCTATTTCTTAGATACATTTGGATTTAATCTGCAGTACATTAAAGCAGCACTATGTAACGTTTTCTGTGTTCAAAATGTGCAAAGTGTATATAATGAGCGAGTACATCATGAATTAATCTTCCAAACCGCGTTTTTGTCTTATTCCGAATCACTACGGTACACTTATAATAAGTACTTATATTCGGACTATTGTAGCCTGGTCGGGTCGTCACCGCTGCGGAGTAACACATACCTGTGTGAATCGCCATAGACATAAACTTAGAGAAGTAGTTCCGGTTGGAATGTTCTTCCGCGGGATGTGTGCAGTTATGTTTATTAACCGCTAGAGCGCCAAAAGTTACACAGTGCTGCTTTAAAATGTTTTGTCTCCTGATTTAACTTGAACAATGTTATTTCACTATTATAAATGCACATAAAAAAAAAAAACTGGTAAAATTGTATAGATGTATAAGACTGGAAATTATCATATTGATGTTCCCATCAATAACCGATTGTATGGCATTATTAGTATCAGCCAGATTTTCTGTTGCATTTTTTCTTTCATTTATACTGCACATTTTCTCATTTCTATGCCTGATTTCAGCATATAAAATTCAAGATTGAAGCATTTGTTTTTTTTAAAAAAAAAGGAAAATTATTTTGAATACAGGCCTAAATTTCTTTATATTGTCAGCAGTTAGTAAACAAATAAATGCATTATGGTGTTTTTTTACTGTTGATTTAAAAAAATATATTGTGCATGTGAAATGTTTGACCTAATTATCAGTTCATTGCAAATAAAACATGATATCTGCGAATATTTATTCATGTTAGGCTAAACGCAGTCATATTATGAAATAGTTTACAAAAAATATCAAAACATCAATTTTTTTTTAAATCACGTTTTAAAACGATTGAACAGTTTTACAGTTTTGTAACATTGGCCTAAATTTCTGTCGATGTGTTTCTCTATTAATTTGTATTAGTTTTTTCTTTGTCTAATTGTTTTGGGTTTGTTTTGTTAGTGGAGCTGATTCCGCCTGTAAAGGGAAAACAGATGGAAGACGTGACGGGACGTCCCACCACATCCACTAAATCATTCCTAGGTGAGTCAAGCACAGGTGTGTTTTTACAGGTGCTGATGTGTTTTACAGATCAGTCTGTGATTCTGAAGTTTGGTGTCCAATAGTGCTGTCAAACGATTAATCGCATCCAAAATAAAAGTTTTTGTTTACAATATATATGTGTGTGTACTGTGTATATTTATTATTTATATATAAAGACACACACATACAGTATATATTTTGAAAATATTTACATGTATATATTTATATTAATTTAATTTATATTATACATAAATATATTTAATATATAAACACAACATATTTTTCTTAAATATATACATGCATGTGTGTGTATCTATATATACATAATAAATATACACAGTACACACATATTATGTAAACAAAAACTTTTATTTTGGATGCGATTAATCGTTTGACAACACTATTACTTTCTTACTTTTCATCATCATCACATTCAAAGTTTTTTCGGGGCTCGACAGTGCGAATGTTTCACTTGCATTTGTGGCTAAAATAGATGTGTGCAAAATGCATTTTAGATCACGTGTGCAAAGTCTCAACGGGTCCCTAAAGAAATTCTGTTTTATAATATTTAACATTATAAGAAGTCTTACATGTCATAAATGATATGATGGACATTTTAAATATCATTTTATGAGGTCTTACATGTGGCGTAATGTAATTATTAAACTTTAGAAGGCTATGATTCAATTGCATAGTTGAAACACTGCAAAACAAGAAAAATAAAATCTCGGTGATAATAAAAAAGTAATAATAATGAGTTTTTATTAAATGCTGTGTTGTGTCTCTCCTCACAGGCAGTGCTGGTAAAAGTGCCTCTCCCTCCACCTCGTCTCTCTCGTCGCTGTCATCAGCGTCCGGCAGAGCTAAAATGAGCGTCTGCGGTCCGAGCAGTAAGACGACTCCGCCCTCCTCCTCATCTTCATCACTCTCCTCATCCTCATCCTCCTCAGCTCTGTCTTCAGCCGGTCCTCCTGTTAAAGTCCACCGCGCACGCAAGACCATGAACAGACCGCCGTTCCCACAGGTTCTTTCATTTGTGATGAAAAACACTGTCATGATGCGCTCGGGTCGATTGAATAAATGGTAATTCTCCTGTGTTTCTGATCAGATGAAGTCTGTCGAGTCGATCGCAGCAGCTACACCCGAGAAACCCGTCAGCAGCGCGAAAACAGAAGCTGACGCAGGTGTGTGTTAATCGGCATTAATCTTGCATGTTCGTATTGTGCTGTGTACCTCTGTCATCAGTGGCAGGTTTGTAGCCGTTACGTGTTTTTCTCTGTATGCAGTTGTGAAGAAGCGTAAAGTGGGTTTGGACTCTGATGCTGCAGGAACTCCAGAGAAAGTCCCAACGCCGCAGACAGAGGTGAGATGAATAGCACACATTTTATAAAATGCTGGTAATGAGAAAAGATACCAGTGTTCAATAAATAAATAACAACAATAATAATAATTAGTGCTGTCAAACGATTAATCGCGATTAATCGCATCCAAAATAAAAGTTTTTATTTACATAATATATGTGTGTATACTGTGTATATTTATTATTTATATATAAAGACACACACATACAGTAAATATTTTGAAAATATTTACATGCATATATTTATATTCTTATAAACATAACATATTTTCATGAATATATGCATGCATGTGTGTGTACTTATATCTACATAATAAATATACACAGTATACACACATATATTATGTAAATAAAAACTTTTATTTTGCATGCGATTAATCGCTTGACAGCACTAATAATATTTATTGTTGTTTTTGTTGTTTTTAATCATTGTTCGTGTTATTGGTATCGTTCATCATAGCAATATTATAAAAATGCCAATGTTCAATAAATAAATAAATTATAATTATTAATATTTATTAATAATATGAATTTTAATTATTGTTATTGGTATCTTTTACAATAGTAATATGATTAAAATGTTCAATAAACAAACAAATGAACAATAACGATATTGATAATAGTAACCATCATTATTTTTTTTTAATTATTGTTATTGGTGTCTTTTAGCATGAATTAATAAATTGTTAATAATAATTATTGTTGTTGTTGTTGTTTTTACAGTTTTTGCTGTTGTTATTTTTAATTATTGGTATTGGTATCATTTATCATAGCAATATGATTGAAAGTTCCAATGTTTAATAAATAAATAATAATAATAATAATAATAATTTTAAATTAATGTTATTGGTATCTTTTAATATCGAATGAATGAATGCATAAATAAATAAATGTATTATTATTATTGCTGTCGGAGTAAATCAGATTGTCTCCAGAGTAAATGTTGTAGAGCCAGTGTTCCATAAATGTTTTCGTTAATTAATTCAGCTTAATAATTATATTTTTATTCATTAATAATAATCATAATTATTATAATAACAATAATAGTCTGCTGTATGTAGTAGTTAATTTCTCTAACTAGCCTGTTTATGACTGATGATGTGGTCATGTGTTTGTATTGGTGATCTGTAGTTCATCCAGTCAGATTTTAGAGACAGAACTGTGTGTTTTATAGTAAACAGCGACAGCTTTGATCCCACTGCTCATTATAATTAATGTAATATTAACGTACAGTGGTGTGAAAAAGTGTTGGCCCCCTTCCTGATTTCTTATACTTCTGTGTGTGTTTTTCCCAGCCTGCACTTAACGTGTCTCCAGCGGTGGGGAAGGTGGAGCCAGTTGCCACGGTGACTAAAGAGCATCACAGTGGTTGGCTGGAGGATCTGGATGAGGAGGCAGATGAGG
This sequence comes from Sinocyclocheilus rhinocerous, assembly GCF_001515625.1. Lineage (NCBI taxonomy): Eukaryota > Metazoa > Chordata > Actinopteri > Cypriniformes > Cyprinidae > Sinocyclocheilus > Sinocyclocheilus rhinocerous. The sequence continues at coordinate 41,700 of NW_015645553.1, forward strand.
AAGATTTCCACCTGCTCTACAACAGTTACTCTGGAGACGATCTGATTTACTCTGACAGCAAGGTGAACAGTTCACACAGACCTGAAACCACTGAAAATGAGTCTAGCGGCTGCTGCGGATCTGAGAGTCTTGTGCTTTTGTTTTGCAGTCAAATGATGGGATGGTAGAGACGCTGGAGTCGGAGCATCTGTCTGATCATGTGAGTGATTCTGACCAATGGAAGTGCACCTTATTTTCATACAGTTTCAGGATTTTTGGAAGTTTAAGGGGCCGTTCACATGTCGCGCCTAAAAACGCGTGGAAAGCGCTAGGCGCGCCTGGAAAAAATGAGCGCGTCGCACCGCGTGCGCGTCGCGACCGCGTCGCTTCCATTATGAGCGCGCAAAAAAACACGATATGTGAATGGTCCCTAACAGTTTTTTTCATTGCTTGATGCCAATATCTTGAAATTAGGGATACAATTATCATTAACTAAAATTAAAACCATAAAACATTTACTTTTAGCTAGTTGCTAAGGGAACATTTATTTTGTTTCTAAAATAACTGAAACTGAATAAACAAAAACTGAAACTATATAGATGTTTTTTTTTTTTTTTAAAGCAAAAGGTAATAAAAATGACAAAAATGCACAACAAGATTGCTAAAACTTTAATATTAAAATGGAAACAAAATATAAAAATGCAATCTAGTTCAAAATATTAAAAGAAACCATAAAAGTATATTAGTGATACTAAAATAACACTGCTAGAAATCAGGATGGCTGACATGATTATGAAAACCTGGAGATCAAAATCCTCATCCAATAATCTTGGATGACTGGAAAGTTTAGGGATTTTTGGGAAGCTCACTACAATTAATTTGTCAAAATATGTGGGAACTCTAAATAATAAATGAGACATTTAACACAATATTTAGACAAAATTCTCCTAAATATTTTAAAATTATTTTTCTATATTTATAAAAGCTTCTCGCATTGTAATTGTACTGCTGCAGTGTAAAATAAAATAATATGCTTATTAATACTCATTTTTTATTTTGCTGTGCAGTTGTACAAGTTGTGTGTATGTATGTATAGCATTTTTGAGATAATATCAAAACGAGCAGTTCTCAGACTAGTTTGATGTAAGCTACAGTGAGTGTAACGAGTTTGTCGTGTTTGTCAGAGCTCTGACTCCGATCGGCCCCTCGCTGCTTATAAGAAAACATCTGCAGAGAGAGACGAGTCGACATGGAAACGTCAGGGGAAGGGTAAAGGGAGAGACAGACCCCCCGCTGGAGGGCTGGAGACAGATAAAGGTGAGACAGACACCTGAGTGTGTGTGTGAGAGAGTGAACAGATGTGAGCAGCTGTCTCTGTGTGTCAGGTGTGGAATCCGCAGTCACAGTCACAGTGGGCAGCACTGACTACACTGAGGTTCCTCTGGACTCACTGGACATTTCTGCAGCGGACAGCCTCTCTCTGTCTCCACACGCAGGTGTGTGATGAGCTACACTGACTGTCTGAAGTTTGGAAGAGTTATGATTTTAAAGTTCATGAAAAAAGTCTCTTGGAATCATCAAGGCTGTGTTTATTTAACCAAACATACAGTAAAATCAGTAATATTGTGAAATATTTTTACTATTTAAAATAGGTGTTTTCTGTGTGAATGTTGTAAAATGTCTCTTTTTTTTTTTTTTTTCCTGTGGTCAAAGCTGAATTTTCAGCGTCCTTTCTCCAGTCTTCAGTGTCACATGATCTTTCAGAAATCATTCTAATATGCTGATTTGCTGCTCAAGAAACATTTCTGATTATTATCAATGTTAAAAACAGCTGTGCTGCTTCATATTTTTGTGGAAACTGTGATATACTGCTAGTATTACTATAAAAAAAAAACACTTTTATTCAGCAAGGAAGCATTAAATTGATCAAAACACATTTATAATGTTACAAACGATTTCTGTTTCAAATAAATGTTCTTTTGAGCTTTCTATTCATCAAAGAATTCAGAAAAATAAAATTTATCATGGTTTTCCACAAAAATAAATATGATTTTATAATAAAATATATGGTTTTATAATTTTTGCATATTTTATTTTTATTTTTTATACATGTGTTATGGTTATTATAAAATCCTTTTTTATTTAAAGCAGTGTTTCCCAACCGGGGTGCCGTCTGTCGAGAGCAGGGGGTGCCGTGTAAACAAAATCATTTTTTAATATTTTTAAATTGCTAAAATGTTCAAAAATTATATAATATCCATTTCTGATGTTGCCACTAATTAGAGATGCACCGAAATTTCGGCTGCCGAAAATGAGTTCACCGCTCAGGTTTCACTTTCACGTGGTGTGACGCTCTGCGTATTATCCCGCTCTATGCGTGTGCGCTCCGCTCAGTCGCTCCACTCGTATACCGTTCATGCTCATCATCGGAACAGCAAAGTCCACTCAAAAATTGAGCCGACAGGAAACATCGATGTAGTACAGTATTGTTTCTGTCTGCAATAGCCCTACTGTGTTGTAACATGGTGTGGTATATGGGCAACTCTGGTAACGCTGCCCTCTCATTCATTGATCTGCTAACCGCT
>NW_015645553.1:44615-64715 GCF_001515625.1 Sinocyclocheilus rhinocerous
AATAATATTAAAAATATCTGTATGGCATTATATTCTGCAGTTCTTCCCTGTTGTACCGAATATCTATACTTTTCAAATTATCATATCGAAGTTAGAAATTAAAATATTGTGACAAAATTAATTTTGTAGGGTGCCACAAGTTTGTTAAAATTTCCAAAGGGTGCCGCGACTAAAAAAAGGTTGGGAAACACTGATTTAAAGCACTTTGAATGACCATTGTGTATGAGATAAATTAGCTTTGTCTTTATGGCCAAATAATCCCAATATAAAGCCTGTGTGTTTGACGTCACATGATGTGTGTGCAGATGGCAGTGATGCAGAAACGGAGCGTCTGGAGGAGCTTCCTCTGTGCAGCTGCAGGATGGAGGCGCCGCGTGTGGACGGATTCAGCGCTCGCTCCAACAGAACCTGCATGGCCATAGAGAGCATCAACGGAGAGGTGAGCCTGGACTGCTGAGCGCACTTGTTTCCCATAGGGATTTAAAAAAAGCCATAAACCAAACAGCTTCGAAGTGATTCACAACATTAAAAACTTTGATTTGAAGCTTAAAAAAAGTCTGGCAGTCGGACAAAAAGAAAGAGACAGGACTTTGTTCTTTATTGAGGGAAAGAAGCATTGCGAATGACATAATCGAATTAGAAGAAAATGGAGAGATATAAAACTGCTGATTAAAAGATGTTGTTTATGTATATAGAAACAACACATTTTAAAGAGTTTTTTAGTCAAATATTAAAAAAATGTGTAAAAAAAAAAAAAATAATGTTCTTAAAACATTATTTTTAATTTACTTTTAAATATAAAAAAGTCATGGAAATTTATAGTCATGGAAATCCTCGTCTAGGTATTGGTGTAAAATAGTATTTAAAAATCTTGTCCAATAAGAGAAAATCTTTACAATTCGTTTGTCAAAAATATGTGGAAGCTCTAATAATCAATAAAAATAATAAATCATTTTTATATATTTGTAAAAGCTTCTTGCAATTGATGAAATAAGACACAAGTATTGTGATTTTTTTTGTACTGCAGTGTAAAATAAAATAACTAAAATTCCCATGAAATAGTCATTATTTTTATTTTAGAAATACTGTATTTTATATATTATTTTACACTATAATGATATGTAATGTATGTAATATTGCATTATATATATTTTTCATTGTCGTGATATTGAAAATTGTATTGAATATAGATAATTTTCCAGGTATTGTATCGTTTTATCGTAAATTATCGTAAATTTATCGTAAATTAACAGAAAATTATCTGTTAATTTCTTCAACACAATGGCCAATCAGAAACGTTAGTTTTCAGAATTCACTCACCGCTGAAAGCGCTGGAGTTTTGCACGTTCGTGAATCATCTCATAAGTGCAGACGTGATTCATTGTGTAGTTTAGAGAGCTTCATTGATTATAACGGAACTTTGTGAGATCGCAGTGAACTAAGATGAGTGATGATTTTAGTGATAATAATGAGAGCGCGCTTTGCATGCTTTCTAGGCTATAATCCATTCAGAATTTGTATGAAACTTTCGTTTTCGGACACATACATGCTGCAACGTTTCCTCCCGTCCTCTGTGTGTTTTAGCTGGTGGGCTGCACCAATGTGATCGTGAAGGGGGAGACGATGCGTCCGTCCAGCCGCGTGTCTCTAATAGTGTTGTGTGAGACGCACCGTTCACACATGGTGAAACATCACTGCTGTCCGGGCTGTGGATACTTCTGCCTCTCTGTGAGTGTCTCTGACCACAAAAAACATGTTATATGAAGAAATAAAAAAGCTAAACACATTATTTTCTCACCCCTATGTTGTATGTTGTTATTTAAAGGGATAGTTCATCTAAAAATGACAATTCTGTCATTATTTACTCATCCTAAAGTTGTTTCAAAGCTTGTATGAGTTTCTTTCTTCTGTTGATCACAAACAGTTGCTGGTAGCCACTGGCTTCCGTAGTGTGGAAAAAAATACTATGGAAGTCAATGGCTACCGGCAACTGTTTGGTTACCAACATTCTTCCAAATATCTTTTGTGTTCAACAGAAGAAAGAAACTTGTACAGGTTTGGAACAACATGAGGGTGAGTAAAAGGTGAACTATCCCTTTAAAAAAAAAATATTTTTACACAGCTGTTTATCATACAACAGTGGTTGTTTCACAGGGTTTTTATAGTTAAATAAAACAAAAAACTTGAAATAAAATTAACTTTAACTTGACCGTAAACATATTTTTAAATTTAGTTGCCAAGGCAACATTTCTCATTTTCATTTAGTTTAACTTACTATAATAACTAAAACTAAAATAAAAATGAATAAAAAGTATATAGACATTTAAAAAAATTTAATAAATAAATTTAAATAAAAAAAACTTACAAAATTACAATGAAAACAGAAAATATTAAAGTAAAAACTAATTCAAACTATTAATAAAAACTATAATAGTATCTTAATGAGACTAAAATAGCACCAAATTGTATGAATGAGGCGGTTTTATTTTAGTATCACTGATATACTAATAAATAAATTAATAGTAATTTAAAAGTAATAATGACAAAAATTACTAAAACCTAAAATGAAAGTGAAAACAGAAAATATTAAAAAAAAATCTAATTCAAACTATTGATTAGAACTATAATACTATCTCAGTTACTAATAACTCAGATACTAAAAAAACACTGTCACAAATAAAGGCATATAGGTTTGGAACAGCTAGTAAATAATTACAGAATTTTATTTATTTATTCATTTATTTATACATTTTTGTGAACTATTCATTTAAACCGGTGCCTAAATGCTTTAATACGGTGATTATATTAACAAATTTCAGTAATTTAATAGCATATTTTACTTGTTAATGGTTCTTAATACAATTTAATTAATAAAAGTAATAATGACAAAAATTACTAAAACCTAAAATGAAAGTGAAAACAGAAAATATAAAAAAAAAATCTAATTCAAACTATTGATTAGAACTATAATACTATCTCAGTTACTAATAACTCAGATACTAAAAAACACTGTCACAAATAAAGGCATATAGGTTTGGAACAGCTAGTAAATAATTACAGAATTTTATTTATTTATTCATTTATTTATACATTTTTGTGAACTATTCATTTAAACCGGTGCCTAAATGCTTTAATACGGTGATTATATTAACAAATTTCAGTAATTTAATAGCATATTTTACTTGTTAATGGTTCTTAATAAAATTTTATCTTAATAAAAAAGTTAATGGTTAACTAATAAAATGTTTCATTATTTTTTGTAAGTGTTTTATTTTAATTGTATTTTATTTTTAAATTATGTATTTTAATTTTATGATTTTCATCAGCGCACAAACAGAAAGCTCAAAGATCCTCCTCTTTGCACACAGGGAACGTTTCTTGAATGTTGTCCAGACGTTCACATTGCTCACCGCTTCCACCGGGGCTGTGTGTCTGTGCTGGGCAGTGGGCAGAGTCGAGGAGGAGTGGGCGTCGGCCTGCTATTCTGCCCTCACTGCGGTGAGGACGCGTCAGAGGCGCGTGAAGTCACCATCCCTCCTGCAGCGCCCTCTTCAGGCTTGAACGTGGTCACTGCAAGCGCGTCGTCCACCACAACCACACCCTCGCTACTTCCCTCCGCGCTTGCTGCCACATCACGAGCGCTAAACCACGAGAAGAAGATGGGCGAGCCGATCAAGTGAGTTCTATGCGTTGCTTAATAGTAAAATAGCTCATATTTATGTTTACTATTATCACTTCAAAAAATCTCCTCTAACAAAGAAAGCTTTTAAAACATCCCACATTATAGAACAATTTTAAAATAAACTGTGATTTTTATTTTATTTTTTATATACAAAATTTTATTTCTTTATTAATGTTATTTATTTAATAGTAAACAAAAACAAGTGTTTTGTCTAATGTTGCCATTTGTACCAAATATAAAGTTCTGGCATGAAACTCTAGATGGCGCAGTCCGATAGATCTAACTCAATATGACATAATGACATCATTTTCACATGGCACAGCTGATTGGTTCTCTCCTGTATCGGTAGCCAACGAGCTCGCTGCTCAACATTCAAATACTTGGCAGTGTTTGCTGTAGCAGCGCACTTCAGAAACCCTTCCCCTTCCCCAGCTCCACCTGTATAGATCTGGTACGGGGTGATCATGTATGCTATGGGGCTTATTCATGTTATATGTGCAGCAGCAATATTCCTTACATGCTCACAGCAGCATATTGTGGATGTATTGGCAGTAGCAAGTCTCTGTACTTGCTCTGCCGCAGCAGCAGCGTAGCAGATCTATTCCACCAAGACCGAATACGTTAATCATGTATATTACCATGCAAATCACTCCGAGAGTTGTCATCACAGAAATATATTGATTGAAATGTTTAATGTTGAAATGTTTATTTCCACTCAGTGCAAGGATGCGATGTCGTGGAGATGTAAGAAAGGGGGCGGAGCTGCAAACTCAGCAGGCCAATGCCACTCCAGGAGAGGATGTGGTTGCCCTGGGCGACGGCGGGGTGGACAGTGTGGGACCGTCGCTCGTCCTGCCCAATGGGAAGCCAGTCTGTCCCAGTGCACTTCCGCCGGGAGACAAGAGGGCGGCGCTACAGAGAGCCATTCTCACACAGGACACTGAGAGGTGACCATGTGATTCTTTATTATTGTCAGTATAAAAAATGAGTGAAGAAAGAGATGTTCAAAATTGCAGATTCTATTATTTCTGGTTCAGTCGTCACACTGAGAGTGCATTGCATTATGGGATATGGAATTCAACTGTATATTTTGTAGTCTTGGGTGTTATATGCATCAACCAGCTAGTTGCCAAGGAGACGTTTCTTATTTTCGTTTAGTTTAACATGAACTTTAGATTGTTTACTTACAAAAAGGAATTTGACATAACTAGAAAAATTATATTTATTATAAAAATTTTCCATGATTTTTCCAGATCCATAAATCACAATATTAAAATTCTTCCAGTATCCAGGTTTTCCATACCCATTTCTCATTTTTTTTAGTTTAGCTTTAAGTACTAAAATAACTAAAACTGCTTCAAATAAAAATAAAACTACAACTAAAATTTAAGTATAAACCGAAAATAAAAAAAAACCAAAAAAAAAACCCATATAAAATAAAATTAAAATATAAAAGATCTAATTCAAAATGTTAACAAAAACTACTATAGTATATAGATTATACTAAAATAAAACTGCCACAAATAAAGACATCAAGGTTTGAAATAGCTAGTAAATAATGAAAGAAAGATATTTATTTATACTTTTATTTTTTTGTGAACTGTGGCTATTTGAATAACAAATTTGAGAAACAAAATGACCAAAACTCAACAAGATGAAAACAGAAAATATACAAATAAATTCTAATTCAAAATATTAACAAAAACTATAATAGAATGTCATTTATACCGAAATAACACCGGTATGCATTTGGGAAAAAAAACAACATACACTGCACAGAATTGAGGCAAAAACAGTATGGTAGTGTGCTATTCTGAACATACTCAGGCTAAAGATGATGTTTTTGTCATGTAATCTGCTTGGCTCTCTCTGATTGGTCAGGAGGAAGAAGCTGCGCTTTCATCCCCGTCAGCTCTATCCTGCAGCCAAACAGGGTGAAGCTCAGCGAGTTCTGCTCATGCTCAGTACGTACCTGTGTACTCGTGTGTGTGTGTGTGTGTGTGTGTGTGTGTGTGTGTATATATATATCACACATCTGTTGAAGGTTTCAGCATCAGAGCTGATATTCTCTCTCTGTGTGTCTGTCAGTGGAGGGCATCGACCCGTCGTATCAGTCGGACTCTCAGAACAGACGCTGTGCTCTTCACGCAGCCGCTCAGAGGGGTCTGCTGGAGGTCTGTTACCTGCTCATACAGGTGAGCTCCACATTCACAGCACTTCCATTAGCTTTAAACTTCCTAGAATTCACTGTATATGGTGAATATATTGATCATACGGTGATGTTTGTGTAGTGCAGTGTTTCCCAAACTGGGGTTTGTGATGGAAAAAAGTTAATCATTAATTATATCATAAAATGGAAAATAAGAAGAACCATCAAAATTAAAACCCTTACTAAAATGGCAAAATAAAAAAACAAAACATAATTTTAAAATAAAAATCAATCAAAATAAAATACTTGGTAATAATTAAGTCATAAAAATGCAGAAAATTAAAATACAGAATTATAAAACGAGAACAGTCAAAATAAATGCCTATTAACAATTAAGTAATAAAAATGCAAAATTAAAACACATTTTTTAGTACAGTTTTTATTTTAAAATTATGTATTTTACTTTTGATTTAATTGATTATTAAGTGTTTAATTGTTAAATTACTAAAATATTTAATTAATTAAATCATGAAAATGCCTAATTGGGGATAAATTAAAAATTGAAACAATCATAATAAATTCCATAGTAATAATTAATTAATTAAAATGCTAAATTAAAATATACAATTATAAAATAAGAACAATCAAAATAAAATACTTGATAATTGAAACATAAAAATGCCAAATTAATTTTCATTTTAAAATTAGTTTTTAATTTTTATTTATTTTTAAATTATCAAAATAAAATACTTAATTAGTTAAACCATAAAAATGTAAATGAAAATGCATAATTTGAAAATAAAAACAATCCAATTAAAAGATAAGACACAAATGCTAAATTAAAATAAATAAATGATCAAAATTATTATTTATCTGTTTGTCATGTGACCGTTATCTGACATTAGAGAAGATGCAAATGTTTTGATACATTATTAAAACATTAACTTAAAATCTTAGGGGGGCTTCAAGACAGCATTTCAGGTCAAAGGCTGACAAAAAAAAGTTTGGGAATCACTGCTGCAGAGAATTGTTGTTGTTTTTTGAGTAATGGGCTTGTCTCAGTTTGTATCTGAGGAAAGTTTCCATTAAAATTCCTGCTTTTGTGCTGTGGTTAATTTTAGGCAGGCGCTAAGGTGGACGCCCAGGATAAGACCCTGAGGACCCCTCTGTTAGAGGCCATAGTGAACAATCATGTGGAGGTGGTGAAATACCTGATCCAGAGCGGAGCCTGCGTCTATCATGCAGTGAGTATCACGCACACACACTCCTGATCCAGAGCCTTTGTTGTCTGTAATATCTGACAGTGGACCAATGAAAATGCATGTTAATCATAATTGCTGTTACACTCTGAGTTTGGGTTTATTTTTAAAAATTCAACAGTCAGGGGTCAATTATTCCTCATATCCTGGCAGTTCTTGACTTAAAAAAAATAGCCCGAACCACTTGAATATTCATAACATAAATATTCTAGCTTTGTGTGAAGTTAAATGAACATAAATGCATTTTGGCAGACAAAGCGCGACTTGTGTTGCATTTGATCAGTTCATGTGTGAATCAAACGCATGACCATGCTCTGTTTGATGTTGTGAGTGTGTTCAGTAGTGCTGTCAAATAAACATTCGAATTTAAAATATTCGTGGAATTTAAAATAAAAATCCACTTTTGTTGTGCGTCAGGCAGCCTTATTAGTGACACGCGAGATGCGATGACAATAGAAGTGTTTTAATGTTTTTGTTAGCCTATCCAGTTGAACCCACTAGATGACATGTGGCGCTGCTGCATTGTTCATTCAAAATATTGCGGAAAAAAGAGAACATAAATGCGGAGAAGAGCTTGTTTACGTCAAAACTGGAACCAAGCCGTTCACACAGAACGCATATTTATCACATTTTCTATAGGGACATCTATCACCGCTGCACTCGCGTCTCGCACAAGAGAGACGCATGTTTAGAAAGCCATGTAAAATTAATGTAAGTTCAACTTTTTTTCCCATCCCACTGCATATCATGATTTTAAATGAAAAAAGTACTCTTTGTGATGGGTTTTTGGCCCTTTGTATTAAACTATGCATACATACATGATGCTGTTTTGTTTCTAATTGTTTAAGCAACTTAATAAATAATATTTGGTTTATAAACCTTATTTTAAACATTATGCACTTTTTTTCACAGATAGTCGTGTTATTTTAATGCTTTGAATAAACGTGCAATAGTAATATTTTGCTCGATGCGCCCTCTTGTGGTCTCAGGAGAGAAGCCAAAAGCTTTTTTTCCCCCGAACTGAACTCATGCCTTGCAAAATGCAAATATTGACAATATTTAAGTACAAAATTCGAATTTAGTTTTTTCAGCCGTTTTGACAGTCCTAGTGTTTGTTGTTCAGGAAGAGGACGGATCTACAGGTCTTCATCACGCTGCTAAACTGGGGAACCTGGAGGTGCTGATGCTGTTACTGAGCACCGGACAGGTGGACTTAAACGCACAGGTGTGTTTCTGAACTCATTAGTTCGTCTCTTGACAGTTTCTTAACCAAAAAGTGACGTTTCGAACATGACTACATAATGCGTGAAGACGCGCATGCGCAAGCAGAGCTAGAGCAAGAGAAGGATTTGTGGTTAAAACGTATATAAATGTGAATTTTGTTTAGAAAATGACCATTCGTTTAGCTAGATCATGCTCTTATTCCTTGGCTGGGATCGTGTAGAGCCCTTTGAAGCTGCATTAAAACAGCGTTTTAACCTTCAATCCAGTGAGCACCACTGAAGAAAAATCCTGGAATGTTTTCCTCAAAAAAACTTAATTTTATTGTGACTGAAAAAAGAAAGACATTAACATCTCAGATGACATGGGGGTGAGTAAATTATAGGGAATTTTTTTTATTCTGGAAGGGAACTGATCCTTTAACATCTTGCAATTATTATGAGTTCATATCTCAAGAGTTATGACTTTTTTTCAGAATTGTGATATTAAAAAGTAGCAATTACTTTTTTTTTATTCCATGACAGAAACATACTAACATTTCTGATTTTTTTTCTCAGAATTAAGAGTTTATATCTCGCAATTCAGACTTTTCTTCCCATAACAGCAATTGTATATCTCACTATTATGAACTCGCAATGTGACGACTTCTCACAAACTCCAAATTACGAGTTAATTCTGATTTTATATCTCACAATTCAGAATTGCAAGACAAAAGTCTGAGATATAAACTCGCAGTTTTGAGAAAAAAAATCAGTATTGTGAGAGAAAAATAACCTTTTTTATTTTTATATTCTGTTGCGGAAACAAGCTCACAAGGCTTGACTTTTTATCTCACAATTCAGACTTTTCTTCTCATAACAGCAATTGTATATCTCACTATTATGAACTCGCTAAAATACTTATCTTCTCAAAATTGCATGGTATGAACTCAAAATTGTAAGTCAACATCTCATAACAATTTTTTCTTAGAATTGTAAGTTTATGTCTTGCAAATGCAATTATGAGTTTATAATATTTTTTTCTCGCAAGTTTATATCTCACAAATCTGTTTTTTTCTTTCTTTCAGAATTGCACTTTTTTTATCTCTTAATCAGATTTTTTCTTCTGAAATGTGAGTTATAAACTTGCAATAGTGAGTTAACATTTTGCAATTGCCAGTTTATATCTTGCAATTCTGAGAAAACATTCTGAATTGTAAGATACAAACTCAGAATTGTGAGAAAATGTCACAATTGTGAGATAGGAAGTAGCAATTACCCTTTTTGTTATTTTTATATATATATATATATATATATATATACAGTGGGTACGGAAAGTATTCAGACCCACTGTATATATATATATATATATTTCTTTGACGTAAAAAAAGCTTTCCCTAGTTTTCACCTCATCTCTGTGTTTCAGGATAGTGGCGGTTGGACGCCCATCATCTGGGCGGCAGAACATCGACATATAGACGTGATCAGAGCTCTGCTCAACAGAGGAGCCGACGTCACGCTCAGAGACAAAGTGAGTCTTGTGAATCATGTGAGTTTTGCAGGAAGAGAGAGCGTTCTCACCGCAAGGCCGTAACCATGTCCTGAACATTGGAGGGGACCAACTTTATATGCATAAATATATATATATATATATGCAGATGTGCATTTAAACCATTTAATTCCAAGTCGTCAATTTAATCACCACTCTATATTAATGCGCTGCTTTCATTGACGCACAGAGATCAGAGATCGCACACAGAAACATTCAGAAACTTGCTGTCAACACTGACTTTTATTAATAAAATAGCGATACTAAATCCTATGGCTACACTATATTTCTCAGCAACGAGGTGGTTTTGAAGTAAAACTCACAGCTTCATTGTTTGTAGAGAGACACAAACACTCATGTAACTTAATTCACACATGCAACTTTAATCTCTCTTTCTCTCACCCTTTAAAAATAGCCATATTTGAGGAAAAAGTGGAGTAGTTTGCATCACTGAAATAGCTGTCGTTTAACTTTTCTATCATAAAACAGTTGACTAATGTTAAATGATTTGCAACTTCCATCTCACCTCGCTCTCTTTCAACATTAAATTGATGATTTGTGCTGAAATCCACAATCTGCTTCTGTGAACAGTAAAGCCCGCATACTTTGATTTGATTGGCCCTCTCAATTATTTTGACATTGACGAGCGCTGTTAAGGAGGCCAGGCTGAAAATGTAACTTTTAAACCTTTTTGTCATCCTAAAAAACAGAGTGGAGTGCAGCAGATCAGTGAAAGAATTTCAAATATTGGGCGGGACAGATTGGCCATATAACTGGCATGAATGTTCATCTGGCATGAAACTCTAGATGGCGCAGTCCAATAGGTCTAGCTCAATCTGACCTGGCGACATCGTCACATGGCAGCTGATTGGTTCTCTCCTATATCGGTAGCCAATGAGCTCGCTGCTCAATATTCAAATACCTGGCTTTTGTTTGCTGTAGCAGTAGCAGCGCACTTCAGAAACCCTTCACCATCCCCAGCTCCACCTGTATAGATCTGCTACGGGGTGATTCATGTATGATATATGGGGGGTTATTCACATGTGTTATATGTGCAGCAGCAATATTTCTTACATGTTTACAGCAGCATGTTGTGGATGTTTTGGCAGTAGCAAGTCTCTGCACTTGCTCTGCCGCAGCAGCGTAGCAGATCTATTCCGCCAAGACCAAATACATTAACATTGTCATGTACATTACCATGCCAATCCTTCCGAGAGTTGTCATGACAGAATTCTAATTATTGGTGGGGACTTGTCCTCCTCATTGTCTATGGTGGTTACAGCCCTGTCTCACAGTGTCTGTCTGTCTGTGCAGGAGATGAACGTTTGTCTGCACTGGGCGTCGTTCGCGGGCAGCGCTGAGATAGCGGAGCTGGTCCTGAATGCCGGCTGTCCTCTGTCGTCCGTTAACCTGCACGGAGACACGCCGCTGCACATCGCCGCTCGCGAGGGCTACACCGACTGCGTCACGTGGGTCAAACGCCGCCTGAGAGCTGCTTTTGGTGTCGTAGGCTCATCTGACGTCTTCTGTTCGTCTTTACTCCAGGCTGTTTCTTTCTCGAGGCGCTGACATTGACATTATGAATAAGGAGGGCGACACGCCGCTCTCTCTCGCCCGCTGTGAAACGCCCGTCTGGGTGGCGCTACAGATTAACAGGAAGTTGCGTCGGGGAATCTCCAATCGTGTTGTACGGACAGAGAGGATCATATGCAGGTCAGTGTGTGGTCTGAGGTCTTCCTGCGGGTTTCTGCCAAAATAAAAGCTGAGAAAAAGCAAGAACTCCATCAACATTAATAAATGTTATTATTGTAATTTTACGGTTGTTTTGTAAAATAAAATAAAAAGGATAATAATAATAATTACAACAGCTCTATTAATACATTTATTATAGCATTCACACATAGTGTTCAGACTGGGATCTGTAATATTTTCTAATGTTTTAAAAGAAGTCTCTTCTGCTCAGCAAGGCTGCATTTATTTGTACAGTAAAAAATACATGCCTGATTCAAGAAGGGGGTCTCAAAAATGGCCAAAAAATATTTGTTAATTAAACTTGTTAATTTTAAGTTAAATTGTGTTTTATTGGTATAATGTCTGCTAGAATGTAAAAAAATGTTCAGTGTTAAGTAAATATTTTTAAAGCACATTTTGGCTATTTAATTTATGCAATGGTGAAAAAAATTGGCAAAATGGGGGGAAAAAATGCGAAAAACCGTGTTCGGTATTCGGCCTTCGGCCCAGTGTTTCATTTTGTTCGGCTTCGGCCAAGAATTTTCATTTCGGTGCATCCCTACTTTTAATACCTTTTAGTTGTAGTTAATAACGCTGGTGTGTGTGTGTGTGTGTGTGTGTGTGTGTGTGCTCGCGTGCGTGCGTGTTGTGTAGTGACGTCGCTCAGGGTTATGAGAATGTTCCCATCCCGTGTGTTAACGGCGTGGACGATGAAGGCTGTCCGTCTGACTACAAATACATCGCAGAGAACTGTGAAACATCCACCATGAACATCGACCGCAACATCACACACCTGCAGGTACTACAGAATACACTGTACACAACACACACTTCACACACAACACTCAACAATATAGATGAATACAAGGAAGAATGATATTTAATGATATTTATTCATATGCACTGATACTACAATAAAGAGCGATATTTTCCAACATGGACATCTATTGAAAAGTTTGGGGTCAGTAAGATTTGTTAATGTTTTTGAAAGAAGTCTCTTTTGCTCACCATGGCTGCATTTGTTTGATTTAAAATGCAGTAAAAAAGTACTCCATTACTCCCCATTGCTCCAGTCTTCAGTGTAACATGATCCTTCAGAAATCATTCTAATATGCTGATTTGCTGCTCAAGAAACATTTCTGATTATTATGAAAACTGTTGAAAACAGTTGAGCTGCTCCATATTTTTGGGGAATCAGGGAAACAAAGTTTAAAAAAGAACAGCTTTTATTTTAAATGAATTTTTTTTGAAGCATTATAATTGTCTTTACTGTCATTTTTTTCTATTCATTTAATGCAGTCTTGGTGAATAAAATTATTCAGTGTCTGTCAGAAAAGTTCTTGCATCTATGAACAGTTTTGAGATGCAAACAAATCATTGAATCGTTGAAATTGACTTTTGAAACAACTGAATCATGGAAACTGTCATTTTGATTCAAATCAATTTAGACACTTTTATGACTAAACCAACCAAAAAGACTGATCTGTTCTTAAGTCAATGTCAATAAAAGAAAAATAAAGAATTATTTGCAGATAAATAAAAATAAAACACTTAGGACATTAGAAACCAAAATAAAAACCCACACATTTAATATGACTATATTCATATTATATCACCATATTCAGTATTACTCGGCCCTAATTGTTCTTCATAATAGGACTACCACACTTAATGTGCTGATTTTATAGAGAGCTGTGTTTGTTTCAGCACTGCAGCTGTACAGACGACTGTTCCTCCAGTAACTGTCTCTGCGGGCAGCTCAGCATCCGCTGCTGGTATGACAAGGTAAAATACTGCTTCATCTCCATGATGAGCTCTACAATCAACATGGATCCTGTATAACAGCACACATGTGTTCTCGTAGGATCATCGCCTCCTTCAGGAGTTTAATAAAATCGAGCCGCCTCTGATCTTCGAGTGCAACATGGCCTGTTCCTGCCATAAATCCTGCAAGAACCGAGTGGTTCAAGCTGGAATCAAGTAAGCCAAGATGATTTTCATAGTCGATTTGCTGTATTGGGATGATTTGCGGGTCAAATGAACCTCAGGTGTTTTAAAGAAGTGCTTTTGCGCAAGCTGCTGGCTGAAGTGGATCGTGTGTTTCAGGGTGCGTCTGCAGCTCTACCGGACGGAGAAGATGGGATGGGGCGTCAGAGCGCTTCAGGACATTCCTCAAGGAAGTTTCATCTGCGAGTGAGTAAAAGCATTCAGGCTGTATGTTTTCAGCAGGACAGCTGTTATTTCTGCTGTAACGTGTGTGTGTGTGTGCAGGTATGTTGGCGAGCTGATCTCTGACGCAGAAGCAGACGTGAGGGAGGACGATTCGTACCTCTTTGATCTGGACAACAAGGTGTCGTGTCACTGATTTCAGTCCAGATTGTGGACCGTCTAAAGGCCTGTTTTCAAAAGGAGTGACAAAATCATGCAAATTGCAGACAAACATCGCTGGCACACGTTTGCCGCAAAAGCGCCACAACACAAATCTGCTTGCTTGTTTATATCGTTGCAAAATGTAACTATAATATTGTACAGCTCTAATCTAATCGGAAGATATTAAGATATTATAAACATTAACATCTGCTTTTAAACAAAGTGTATTGTGAAAAGCACTATACAAATACATAACGAATTTGAGAACCAATGAAAAAATGTTTGATTTCCTGACCAAAGATAGCATGCATGGTGGCTATTCATGTGCTTTGATGCAAAATGCAATGCAATATAAACGTCATCTATGTGCAATGTAAGTAATATTTAGTTCTCAGAGAGCCACACTATCAGCATCTATAATCTGGAATTCCAGGCTATCAGACATTACATAAATTGTATACTTTATATATTATTATCGAATTTGAATTAGCTTTTATTTTTATCATTTCATTTAGATTTTTTTGTAATTTTGCAAATTGCTATTTAGATTTAAATGCAATTTAAGTTTTATTTCAGCTTTAGTTTTTATTTATTACAATTTCTTTCAGTCAGTTGCCAAGGCAAAATTTCTCATTTTTGTTTACTATTATTATTTACATTATATACTGTTATAATTTTTACTAATATATTGAATTAGCTTTTATTTTCATAATTTCAGTTTTATTTTGATTTTCATTTTAGTAAAAATGTTTGTAATTTTGCTCTGTTTGTCATTTTCATTAGTTTTTTTATTTTACTATTTATATAAATGTATTTTAGTTCAGTTATAGTTACATTTATTATTTATTTCCAGTTAGTAATTTTACTGCTTCAACTAAAACTTGTTTCAGTCAGTTGCTAAGGCACATCTAATTTGTTTTATTATTATTATATACACTATATATTATAGTTAATTTTAATATATTTTTATTGCTTTACTTTGTACTTTTATTATTATTAAATTTTGTATTATTATTATTATTTACATTATATACCATTATAGTTTTTATTGATATATTGAATTCGCTTTTATTTTCATAATTTCCGTTTCATTTACATTTTAATTTCCATTAATTTTTTTTAGTCATTTTGATCTTTGCTTTTATCTTTTTTATTAGTTTTTTTTTTTTTATTACTATTTAGGTTTGTTTATTTCAGTTTTATTATTTTTTATTTATTTCTATTTAGTAATTTTAGTGTTTCAACTAAGTTTTTCATCTAACATTTATATTTTATTTACACGTTATTTCAATTAACAGAACTGTTTTGAATAGTTGTAGTTAACTGTAATAACCCTGTCTTTGGCAGGATGGTGAAGTGTACTGTATTGACGCCCGTTACTACGGTAACATCAGCCGCTTTATAAACCATCTGTGTGACCCCAACATCATCCCCGTACGTGTGTTCATGCTGCACCAGGACCTGCGCTTCCCTCGCATCGCCTTCTTCAGCTCCAGAGACATTTTCACCGGACAGGAGCTCGGGTGAGACCGTGTTTGTTTGTTATCTCACTGACGAAAGCTGTACTTAATTGCTTTATGAATTTATTGCTCACGACCTCGTGGCTCGATCCCAAGGAATTTATGGCTGTATTTGCATCCTGTTCCTGTTAACACATTTTCCTCCTGTTTATTTTATGATCACTGATTTTATTTTATTTTTTTTATCTCTGACAGGTTTGATTACGGCGATCGTTTCTGGGACATCAAGAGCAAGTACTTCACCTGTCAGTGCGGCTCAGAGAAATGCAAACATTCGGCGGAGGCCATCGCACTGGAGCAGAGCCGGCTGGCCCGTCTGGAAGTCTGTCCCGAAACGGCCGGTGAAGCCGGACTCCCTGTGTTGGGACACTCGTGCTGAGACCCTGTGTCTAATGCACACATGTACAGCTCTCAAACGTGTGCTTGCGTACGATTATCACAGAGAAGGTTGTGTTTGCATTATCAAATGATTCATTTCTTCCATCTGACAGGACACAGGAAACTATCAAATGACACAGCGGCCTAAAGTTCATCACACGCAAATGCCGTTTCAAAATACCACCAGGAAGTGACATTCAAATTCAAGGCTATCATTTCTGCTCGGATCAGGAGGGAAAATGTTAAAAAACCTGTGATTTCATGCAAAGATCATGTCATCAGATCACAAACAGTCCCACTTTTTCATTACAAATTATGAGCTTTTTTGTATGTGTAATTGTTTTAATAAATACTGTTTTATACAGAAATGTCTTTTCCTTTTGTTGTTGTTCTCACAAATCACAATTTACCAGGGTAATCAAATGCAATAGTTCAATTATCGTTTTTTATTACTGTCCAATCATAAATCCCCATTAGACGTGATGCTGAGGTGGTACCATAGTACAGTGAAGGTATCACATGGTAATATTGTGGTACTTTAATATATTACATGATGGGCTGCTCCAAAGAATAAATCATACCATAAAGTGGAAATGTAGATGGTGTTTTGTGAAAAGTGTGATGAGATGTTTTACAGTTTTCATATTGCACATTCTTCCTCATGTGTTGACCTGAATTATTAGTCAAAGCGTGTCACTGAGTGAATGTAGTACTCATTTCTGATAAGAGTCTGTATTACTGTACAGATAAAGCAATAATCCAGGGTCAGTGTTAGTGCTGTCTAACGATTAATCGCGATTAATCTCTTCCAAAATAAAAGTTTTTGTTTACAGAATATATGTGTGTACTGTGTATATTTATTATGTATATATAAATACACACATGCATATATATATTTAAGAAGAATGTTGTTTATATATTAAATATATTTGTCTAATATAAATTATATGACTATATACAGTATACATGTAAATATTTTCAATATATATACTGTATGTGTGTGTCTTTATATATACATAATAAATATACACAGTACACACACACATATTTTGTAAACAAAAACTTTTATTTGTGAGCAGATTCTCATTTATCTCAAGCCACACCGACAACTCTGACAACCGGATGCTTACATAATGTTTCACGTTAAAATGGAAGATTACACACATGGTAGGGTATCGTCTAAAAATACTGATGTTTATTGTCAAGTTCAACAAAGTTTTAATTTGCTTGTCAATATTGGCTACTACAACCCATTGACAATAATGCAGCAGGCGGAAATTATTTTAGACTATTAATTGAAACCGGAAGTGAGTCTGCTGACACGCGGAAGCGCGGGGTTGTTTGATAGAGTGTGTGCTCATGAATGTTCTTCAAATTCATTTTTTCAAACTCAGATTCTTATACTTGTCTTACCTGGCTGACTGAGGAAACCGTAGATAACGTAAGTAGATTGTTTTGGCAACTGTTATCAATGGTTTGCCAGTAATGTCATGATTTGGATATTCTTGAAGTGTTAGTACAATGGGATCTCTTTTAGTACTGATATAAAAGTGGGAAATATTTGGAATTAATCTGTTTGACATGTTATGAGGTATTTATGTATGTAGTATTTAGGTATTAATACCCAGTTTCTATTTTATAACACAATTTGATGTGCTTAAAATAAAAGTCCCCAAAAATTATGCATTGTGTAATTTTACCTGTATAATTTTGGTGTAGTTTACAGCCTATGTCTGTCTATCTATCTATCTATCTATCTAATGTATGTCAATCGATTAAAAAATTAACTAATTAATCACATATTTTTCTGAAATTAATTAATCCCACCTAACATTAAATTTTTTAAATATACTTTATATATTTAATATTTGTTTAATGACATCTTTTTTTATGACTGAAGGCGAGTATCACTGATACCAATACTACTGATGTCTCTAGGAAATTGTTATTTTTTCCCCCTAAATTTTAACCATTGATTGTAGAGCAGGGGTCACCAAACTTGGACACCGGCCCTCCAAGAATGCGTTTGGTGTCCCTAGTCAATGCTTGTGTTTACCACCAGCAAAAAATCCCCAATTTCAAAATAAACACCCTGTGCAGACTCCCGATCATATTTCACATCACTGTGACACTGTATCCTTACTAGGAGGCCAGAATAGCATGACGAGAGGTTTATTTTCCCAACTTACCCATGTTAGAACACAACCCTAGCTCCACCCATGTGCTAACTGCATTAAAAAATGTTAACGCCATTAAACAGGAAAAAATTAATCGCCTGCATTAACGCACTAATTTTGACAGCGCTAATATATATATATATATATACACACACACACACACACACGTGTGTATATATGTGTGTATGTGTATATATATATTTATATGTATATATGTTTTAAAAATGGAAATGTTGATATTTTTTAACACTACTTTTTTTGTTTGTTTGTTTGAATGTTATAACAATGTTCTGCAGGGGAAGACCATCATCTGGCCTTGCACTTGTAGATGCACAGAATGGAGCCAGTGGTGAGAAAGGTGATCATTGCATTTTATGTAGGCCGGCTCTTTCATAGATTTCTAACATTTTTTACATTTAGAAGTGTGAAAGATGTCTGTGTGCTTGAAATGTAGTTTGCTTAATTCAGCTTCTTTATTCTTTCTATTCAGAGCAACAAGGAAAACACTAAATCAGTAGGTGGCCCAAAAAAACAAGTCATCAGTGGTACCGTATCAATACAAAAAGTGATATGTAGATCTGCACCCCTTCAGTCGAAGAATGATCTTACGGAGGGCAACTCTGGAACAAGAGAGAAGGAAAAGGATGTTAGACCGAAGACCAAAACTAATGCTGATCCTACCAAGCGTAACACATTAAGCCAGGCCTTCCGTACACAGCAGACTGTAAGACACAGGAATCTTGTGAAAGAAGTTCAAAAACCACCCTCTAGTGTCTCTGCCATCCAGCAATCTAATCCTGGTATGTATAAGGGTTGTGTAGTACAGTCTAAAATCGACTGTTTCAGAAAACCCAGTGCTGCTGATGTGAAGACCACAGAAAAGAAAGTGATTTCAAAACTGGATGTGACAAGACCAAAACCTGAATGGCCTAAAGTTCGGTCCAAGTCTGTTTCTTCCCTGCCAACGTCCACTAAAGCCAGAGTAAACTCTGCTGTGTCATCTAGACCGAAATCTGTCTCTGATATCCAGCTGAATGCCACTGAAAAACCAGTCCAGGTGTCCGTTTCCCATAAACGGATACCTCAGAACGTCCCAGGCACTGTCACCCAAGCAGGTGCTTGTGCTCTTCCCAGGTCAGCCCCTCTAGTTACAGGGCACTCGGCCATCAGCAAACCCATCGCTTCGAAGAAGAAAGAGAAGACGGTGCCGGTGGAGAAACCCAAAACAGCCACCACTGAACAGAAAGTCCGCAGGCCTGTCACACGTACAGCCAGCCAGTACAAAGTGCGAATAAAGACGGCTGAGGAAAGAAGGCGAGTTGTTTACATTACCATTGAATAGTTTGGGGTCAGTAAGATATTTTATTTATTTAATAAATTTTTTTTAATTATTATTCAGCCACAATGGATTAAATTTATCAAAGACATTTACTATCTTACAAGAATTCTGATAAAAAATTTATCATGCTTTCAACAAAAATATTATTCTGCACAACTGTTTTAAACGGTGATTACTAAATAAATAATGTGTCCAAGAAATATTTTCTTGAGCATCCATCCAGCATATTAGAATGATTTCTGAAGTCAAATCACGTGACACTGAAGATTGGAGTAATGCGGCTGAAAAATCAGCTTTGCAAACACAAGAATAAAGTACATTTTAAACTACATTTAAAATAGAAAGGTTCTTTTAAATTATTATATGTGACCCTGGACCACAAAACCAGTCTTAAGTGTCAATTTTCAGAAATTGAGATTTGTAAAATGGATAGTTCCGGTCCTTGATTCTGATTGGTTGAGCCAAGTTCGAAGCTGTTGTAAATTACTCTACAAACTTACACCTTTGTTTACATTTGTGTGTTGCTCGGTAACCACTTTGTTGGAACCACAACCGTTTCTGAGGAACTACATGTTTATTAATATCATTGCACTTTGCTTGCTCTGTTTTATTTTGTGAAACCTACTACATATATGAAATAACCGTTTTATTAAAGCAATAAGCCCCGTGAAGCTGTGGTTTACAGTGAATTTATAACAGTTATAAATTTACTGTAAACCACGGCTTCTTGGGGCTTATTGCTTTATT
>NW_015645553.1:64829-75770 GCF_001515625.1 Sinocyclocheilus rhinocerous
GGTAGGAAATTTACAAAATGTCTTCATGGAACATGATCTTTACTTAGCATAAAATAAAAAATCTATAATTTTGACCCATACAATGTATTTTTGGCTATTGCTACAAATATACCCATGCTACTTATGACTGTTTTTGTGCTCCAGGGTCACATATTATTTCACAATATTACTGTTTTACTGTATTTTTGATCAAATAAATGCAGCCTTGTTGAGCATAGGAGACTTTTTTTTTCCAAGAACATAAAAAAAAACTTATAGACACCAAACTTTTGAACAATAGTGTAATTTATAAACTTCAGCCAAGCATAACCTGATCAGTTTTAACTGGATAAGTGTGACAGTCTGCTGATAGAAGAGGATATATTGATGTGATTGCTCAATGTTTTATTTTCAGAGCAAAGCTTGCAGAGTGGAAGGGAAAGACTCTGAAGAGACCTCCAATCTTGGAAAAGTCTGCAACCTTTTCAAGAAATCCAAAACCGGTTCCGCGGCTTAAAACTGGACCCAAAGCAACAATTGGTACCCAGTCTGAGGCTGTAAAACCAACCGCTGCATTGAAGACTGACAACCAAACTAATGATATTGAAGTCCCTGACAATAAAACCGTGTGTTCTAGGAGATCAAGCGATATTATGAATACCTCACTAGACTTGCTGGACACCAGTGATATGGATTTGCCAGTTGACCCAGAGATAAGGATGGAGTCGGTAAGAACCATAGGAACCAGTCTTATTTGTGAAACCGATAGACCGACAGACAGATATTCACTGTTGTGCACTAACAGTCAAAAGTTTTTGAATGGTAAGATTTTTAATGTTTTTTTAAAGAAGTCTCTTCTGCTCACCAAGCCTGCATTTATTTGATCCGAAGTACAGCAAAAACAGTAAAACTTTGAAATATTTGTACTATTTAATAATAACTGTTTTCTATTTGAATATATTTTAAAATGTTATTTATTTCTGTGATCAAAGCTGAATTTTCAGCATCATTACTCCAGTCTTCAGTGTCACATGATCCTTCAGAAATCATTCTAATATACTGATCTGCTGTTCAAGAAACATTTATTATTATCATCATCATCATCAATATTTAAAACAGTTGAGTAAATTTTTTTCTGGATTCTTTGAATAGAAAGATACAAAGATCAGCATTTATCTGAAATAAAAAGCTTTTGTAACATTATACACTATTCCATTCAGTATAATTTTTATTATTTTTTTGGGAAAGAAATTATAGAAATTAATTACTTCTGTGCTCTGTACATGATGTTCCTTCACTTTTATTGGTTCCTGTGATAGTGATAATCAGATTCCGCTCAATTCATCAATCTTCTAGAGTCAGGGAAGGTTCCCCACCACCCTACATCGCCCCTGGACCCCCTGCTCGCTGCTCTGGTCACCGTTTTCATTATTTGCACTGCCATGGTCTCAGCCGTCCTCTTCCTCAGGTTCCGTCAGCGGAGTGAGCATCCAGAATTCCACCGGCTTCAAGACCTTCCTATGGTGAGTCTTGCATTTGGGCAGCAAGTTGTGATACTTAAAATTGAGACCTTTGAAAGGTTTATAGATTTCCATTAGAGGTCGAACGATTGATCCGTTTTGCCGATTAATTGGCACCGATAACTGACTGCTGGAACAATAGCGATAGTTTTTTCAGGTTGCATCCATTGCTGGAACAACTGAGAAGGTCCACTGTCATTATACAGAACGAGAGCCGCCTCCAGAGGCAGAATCAATGACGCCTCGTTGAGTTTGTTTGTTATGCATCTAATATCCAGCAAAGTTGCATATTTAAAGCTAGTGACGTCTGACTAATCAAAAAAAAATTATCGTCACTGTAATACATATTTTGTTATTTTTATTAGATAAAAGTCAAGCAGAGAAACAAATAAAGTGGGAGAGTATACATACAATATGCATATGTATCTAATCTCAATGC
This sequence comes from Sinocyclocheilus rhinocerous, assembly GCF_001515625.1. Taxonomy (NCBI): domain Eukaryota; kingdom Metazoa; phylum Chordata; class Actinopteri; order Cypriniformes; family Cyprinidae; genus Sinocyclocheilus; species Sinocyclocheilus rhinocerous. The sequence continues at coordinate 66,768 of NW_015645553.1, forward strand.
TATGGACTTATTAGATATTTGTAGATATTTATTTTTATTTGAAAAGGTAACACTTTACCAGTACATTTGTAACATTAACTAAGGATAATAAATGGTGTAGAAGTATTGTTCATTGTTAGATTGTTAATTTCATTTACTAATAAATATTTTTGTTTAAGGTTCAGTGCTATTTTACTTGGAATATTATGTTTGTTCTCATTCATTATCCATTTTAAAAAACGATCGTTATCGGCCAGTGTGGTCCAGCCAGTTATCGTTATTGGTAAAATCCACTATCAGTCGACTTCTAATTTACATGATAATGCTAATTGTGATGTTTTTTGCAAATGTGGTGGCAACACTGATAACGATCAAATTTGACAATTCAAGTGCTGACCTCAAAAATAAAAACCTGATGTGCTTTTCTGCAGGATGATCTTCTAGAAGACACGCCTTTGTCAAGATACACCTATTAGCAATCAGGGCTGCACGATTAATCAAAAAATAAATAAATAAATAAATAAAAAATCACGATCTCGATTCATACATAAATGTGATCTCATTTCTAAATGACAGCGATTCACTTGCATGTTTGTCCCTCCATTCAGATCACACTGCATTCACTTATTTACTTTACAACAATCCAAGATGCTATCAGTCAGACTTATTGGTCACAATCACACAGTGTAAAACAAAACACTTATAGATGAAAAATATCAGTTTCTACCAAAAATATCAGTTGTCAGAAGATGAAAGCGATATATTTGTCGTAGTACACTTTCAATGTTTAAGGGTATTTCCCACATCTCTATGAAGTGAAATATCAGCTTCAGCGTTACTAAGGTAATGTGTTGCTGGTCGATTGACGCTTGTGAGGTGGTGTTTAATGATGATTATAAAATGGATAGTTCCGGTCCTTGATTCTGATTGGTTGTGCCATGTTCAAAAGCTGTTGTAAATTACTCTACAAACATACACCTTTGTTTACTTCTGTGTGTTGCTCGGTAACCACTTTGTTGGAACCACAACCGTTTCTGAGGAACTACATTGTTTATTAATATCATTGCACTTTGCTTGCTCTGTTTTATTTTGTGAAACCTTACTACATATATGAAATAACCGTTTTATAAAAGCAATAAGCCCCGTGAAGCTGTGGTTTACAGTTGCTACAAATATACCCATGCTACTTATGACTGGTTTTGTGCTCCAGGGTCACATATTATTTCACAATATTACTGTTTTACTGTATTTTTGATCAAATAAATGCAGCCTTGTTGAGCATAGGAGACTTTTTTTTTTCCAAGAACATTAAAAAAAACTTAAGACACCAAACTTTTGAACAATAGTGTAATTTATAAACTTCAGCCAAACATAACTTGATCAGTTTTAACTGGATAAGTGTGTCAATCTGCTGATAGAAGAGGATATATTGATGTGATTGCTCAATGTTTTATTTATACTGTACTTTCAGAGCAAAGCTTGCAGAGTGGAAGGGAAAGACTCTGAAGAGGTCTCCAATCTTGGAAAAGTCTGCAACCTTTTCAAGAAATCCAAAACCGGCTCCGCGGCCTAAAACTGGACCCAAAGCAACAATTGGTGCCCAGTCTGAGGCTGTAAAACCAACCGCTGCATTGAAGACTGACAACCAAACTAATGATATTGAAGTCCCTGACAATAAAACCGTGTGTTCTAGGAGATCAAGCAATATTATGAATACCTCACTAGACTTGCTGGACACCAGTGATATGGATTTGCCAGTTGACCCAGAGATAAGGATGGAGTCGGTAAGAACCATAAAGAGAGTCTTATTTGTGAAACCGATAGACAGACAGACAGATATTCACTGTTGTGCACTAACAGTCAAAAGTTTATGAACAGTAAGATTTTTAATTTTTTTTAAATAAGTCTCTTCTGCTCACCAAGCCTGCATTTATTTGATCCGAAGTACAGCAAAAACAGTAAAATTTTGAAATATTTGTACTATTTCAAAATAACTCTTTTCTATTTGAATGTTTTAAAATGTAATTTATTCCTGTGATCAAAGCTGAATTTTCAGCATCATTACTCCAGTCTTCAGTGTCACATGATCTTCAGAAATCATTCTAATATACTGATCTGCTGTTCAAGAAACATTTATTATTATCATCATCAACTTTGGTCATCAAAGAAACCTGAAAAAATTCTACTCGGCTGTTTTCAACAACAATAATAATAATAATAATATATTATTATTATTGTTGTTATTATTATTATTATTATTATTATGTTTTTTGAGCAGCAAATCGGAATATCAGAATGATTTCTGAAGGATCGTGTGACTGGAGTAATGATGCTAAAAATTCAGCTTTGAAATCACAGGAATAAATTACATTTTAAAATATATTCAAATAGAAAACATTTATTTTAGATAGTAAAAATATTTCAAAATTTTACTGTTTTTGCTGTACTTTTGATCAAATAAATGCAGGCTTGGTGAGCAGAAGAGACTTCTTTAAAAAACATTACAAATCTTACTGTTCAAAAACTTTTGAATGGTAGTGTATATTGAATTTATTTTTTTTAATTGTAATTTCTGCTTTGCTTATATGCAATATGCAGTTGGTGTTGAACTTGTGTGATAAATTGGAGGCAATGGAGATGCCCTCATCATGTGAAGATGGTGAGTCTCATCCAGATTCTTTATGCAGGAATTGCAAATTAATGCTAATATTACCAGAATAAACCAACTTATTCTCTTTTCGAGTCATGATGTGATTTTTATAAATGGCTTATATGATTTTGGCCATCCTCGACAGGTGTAAATGTTGACCAATCTGATGTGGTGGCAGAGAAAAGAGTGGAAGTGCAGGAAACAGATAAAGTGTTTGAAATTCTGGAAGAGGAGGAACTGGGAGATGAGGAAGACACTAAGAAGGCTGTCATAAAGAATGATAATGATTATCATGACAGTGATGAGAAGATGAAGAGCACCACTCCAGAGATGGCAGGGGCATCCATTGTGAAATACAATGTGAAAACAACTCCATATTTGCAAAGGTGAGTTTAGGGTAATTTAACGGTATGTACAAAGACACATACACATGTGTAAGAAGTTCAAGTATTAATTTGGTTTTCTCGTCATTTAGAGTGAAAAAGATAATTGAATGCAAAACAGCACCAGGCAGTGGCTCACGACGCAGAAACATCATCAAAGACCTGAAGTTTCTGACACCTGTGCGACGATCGACGCGAATCCAACATAAGTCCTCTCGTCTGCCTGGTATGCTGAATGACCACGATACTTGCGTCTCCTCATTGGCTGAGCTGATGCAGAGGGAAGATGCAGATGCGAATGCTTACATCTACAGAAAAAATCCAGCACTACTGGAAGAACTGCCTGATCAGCCTGAAGACTTTGCAAAAGTATACAGTTAAGCAATATAAGCTAATGTTGATTTATAGCATATGTAACACCTTCATTTAAAGTATTTTATGTGACACTATTAAAAAATAGTTTATTTTAAGTATTTAAGTGTTTGTTGCATTGGGCTGCTAAATAGAGTAATCTCTTAACTGCCGTGGCTTGACAGCTCAAGGACAAATAAAGCTGCATGTGGTGAAGACGGGCCCAAGCCACCAGTGCAGCTGTTTTCTGTCAAGGTTTTAATGGTTACAGCAATGAAAGGTTTAATCTGATAAATAACAGATTGGAGATTAAAATGATAGCAGATTTGTCTCATTTTAAATGAATACTAAAAACTGAGATGAAAAATTCACTTTAGCCAGAAATGGACTTTTGCTATGGTAAAATAAATGTTCAGCGATTATCTTTAAGAGATTTTTGAATTTTGGTGCACTTTTTTCTCTATATATAGTGTTGATATGGCAACTAGTAAATACTGTAAGCCCCGGTTGTCTACTCGCCCTAGAACCGCCCCTGGTATATGTCTGAGGTAACCATAGCAACAGTTCGTTGCACCGAGTTCTTTATGTGCCGAAAATTTCACAGCAAATGTTTCACTTTTGAAACCTAGAATTTCTCTGTTTCTTGTGAACAGCTGAACTGAATCTTTCGTCTAAGGCAAAATTCCCTTTTGCATGGACCTGTGTTGAAATGACTTTATTTTGCCTGCGAAATTTCACCGAACAACACGTCACTGTGCCTTTATACAGGACAGCGAAAAAACACAACCCAAGTCACTTTATTTATTTCTAGAGGTAGTTCCATGTTTGAGTTTGATTGAGCAATTTGCATTATTATACAGGGTTTGAACTGCTGCACAAAATAACTCACCAAACCCAAAAACCTTTAAAGAAGAAAATTTAAAAAAAATACGTTCCGCAGTGTCAAAAGCTTTACGAAATCTAGGAATAAAATAAAAATATTTACATCAATTAAATAATAATGTAATATATCTAAAACCAACCTTATATTATTCGAAATGTGCCTGTTTTTCATAAAGCTTGATTGAGTTTCATCTGTAATATATTCTAATACATTCTTAATTCTTTTAGCAAATAGATTCAATTAATTTATAATCATTATTCAAAAGACTAATTGGTCGCCAATTATCAATAATAGTCCTTTTTTTTAAGGCTTAGGAATAAGGGTAATTAACCCCTGGGCCCTGAGTCATGGTAGATGGGGATGTTGGACTTAGTTAAAGGGGTCATATGATGTCGCATCATATGACCCCTTTAAAAACGCCAAGGTGCAGTGCCCAATCCACACTACCGCCAAGGAGCGCTATTCGTGGCTTAGTGTATCCCATCATGCATTACATTCTGGAAAGAGGTCTCGCGATAGGTCACGGAAACCTTTACAATGTAAGCTAAATATTAATATAATAATTAGATATTGCATATAATTTGGTAGAAAAACAAAGTTTTGGACGTTTTATTGGTGCAAAGATGAGTAGTGGTGATATTTATTTTGTACAACAGTTGCAACTGCTTTTCACCACTTAATTAGAAGCACCACAAATTAAATTGTGTCATGTTATAGGGACTACTGAACAGACATTTAGAAGTTGATTTTAAAATGCAAAAAAATAAAAATAAAATAAAGCTATGTTAACACTTGCAGTTTTACAACACTGTAAGTGTGTCCCATCAAGTAATGAAAAGTTCGACACACACTTGTGGTCTTCCTCCTCACTTGAACACTTGGGCCAAATACAGGAAATAGCCTACGTCATATAAGTGTCGTGTGGTCAAGTGGTGGGTAAGTGTGGGTATTTGGACAAAGCAAAAGTAACACAAGTTTCTCGGGCTGTTATAATCTTCCACCGGAAGAGGACGCGTGTGTGTCCGCGGGGGTCGGTGCACGAGGGCGTGAGCGTGCGTCAGGTGAGCTTGTGGAGCTCTCAGCGGCAGGTGCCACGTGACGTCATCACAGCGCTTAGTTACTCCACCAAAGATTTACAGACAATACAACAGCACTAAACTAAGATCAGCGCGCGCTGACACCGGACTTGATCGATTCAGATGAGCGCTGCAGAGCAGTGAAACAGCTCGAGATCATTTCATTATTTGATCGCGAAGTGAAAAGATGGGCCGTAAGAAACAGGAGGAAGAGCAAAACAACCCCGAGTATGGTAAGACTGTTTCTGAGTACAGTGAGAGCATTTCTCAGGAGGATCCGCTATAGTGCAACAGGTCATCTATTCAGACGTTCTTCAGTGTTACAATATATGAATCATATATTGATTACATATTGTAACACTGAAGAACGTCTATATAATCTCTATGAACGTCTATATAATATGATAGAGAGTTGATAGAAGTTAGCAAGATCATGCAATATCAGGAAATTGAACAATTTCACAACAATATATTACATGCCTGGAAATTTAAAAAAGTGTGAAAGGTAATATTTCCATAGTGAATACTGTATATTTTATATTTTTTCAGAGTTCTGCTACGCTCTAAAATGTTTATATATATATATGTGTGTGTGTGTGTGTGTGTGAGAAAATTCAAAATATTACATATATGAATCTTTTATAAAATATTGTAGCCTATATATTAAAGTCTTTTATAAATGTATTATATTTTATAAATTGTGTGTATATATAAAACATAATTTATAAAACATAAGATTTTAATAAAACATTTTAATATTTATTAGCTTTTATCCAGTAGTCATGAATCTTGTTTGGTAGTCTGTTATAATAAAAAAAAAACAACAACAAAAATAATGCTATATCTTTTAGTTAAGTAGTTAAGTAAACACGTGTGTATTCACAGTGACTCTTGCAAACAATAGCTTGTTTTGTAAAGGTTGAGCTTGTGAACCTGATCCAGCCCTTATTATTAAACAGACCTGAGCACTCCAAACCTGCCAAAACTGATCATTCAGTGCCCTTCAGTCCGACAGTCTGTTCAGAGAAGTCACTGTCTGAGATGCTGTTGTGAAGTCACAGCTCATCCTGAGCTCAAGCGTCAATCTTTATGATGCCATGATAGTTAAACAGGCCATATACAAGCTTTACAATGCCATAATGGATAAAGAAGTCTTCATTCTTGACCGTTAGAGCATGACTTCTCAGCATTGTTTCAACATTCAAATGTCTCAATGCTCTTCTTCCTGTGTACCTTCAAGCAACAGGAAAGAGACGTGTCTTTAAGATCTAGTTTCTTCTTTTAGTTTATTCTGTAGTCTCTCAAGATCTGTGGTGTTTGTATCAGTCGATCATGGGTATTTTTTCTTCCTGCTCACCCAGCACACGTCAGTAGGAGAATGCTGGAGATAAGACATTTCTCTGGAGGTTTAGTTACTGGGTAACAAGCCTGTTGGTCAACATTTAAACTAGGAAGAATCCAATATTCATAAACACATGCATGTTCTCCCTGTTTTAGAATAGCTGATGTCATTTTAGCATTTAATAGTCGTTTTGAAATTGTTTCCTGAAAGATATGTGACTCAGTTTTACACACACCTAGCTACTGTAAATGAGGACATCACAACGCTTTTATTGTTTATACTGTATATAAAGCTAGTTTTAATTACTCACCCACTCATTAACCCTTACATTGAGGAAACATTTTCACATTAAGGCAAGGCACCCCAGGCGGATAGGCTAAATAAATATATAAATAACTAACCAAAAAAATCATAATATCCAGAAGTTTTCACCATACTTCCAAAGTTGATTGATCACATTAAGAATGGCAAGCATTGTTTGTATAACAAGTTTTAAATATGCATGTTTGCATGTTTATGCATGTAAAAACGTGTTTAAATATGAAAATAATGTAATATCTAATTAAATGTGCACATACAGTGCTGTGAAAAGGTTTTTGCCCCCTTCCTGTTTTTTAAATTTTTTGCATATTTGTCACACTTAAAAGATTCAGATCATCAAACAAATTTTAATATTACACAAAGATAAATGCAAGTAAATACAAAATGCAGTTTTTAAATGATGATTTCTTTTATTAAGGGAAAAAAGCTGTCCAAACCTACCTGGCCCTACGTGAAAATACTGGATCAAAACAATAAAACCTGTCTTTCAAAAAAAAAAAGTGACTTTTTTTTATGTTTATTTTGGTTTATTTCTCTTTTTATCAATACATAAATCAGTAAATACAACAAGTCAACTAGCAAAAAAAAAATGTGAGAAGAAAAGTGGAGGAGAAAAAACTCGCGGCCTTTAAAGACATGTATTTCATCTGAAATCTACAGATGCAAATATATAAAGTGCAATAAAATAAACACTTTAAAGTGTTTAGTGCATGTTTTCTTTCAACTAGTCTGAAACAATACATTATAAAAAGTAACATAGACCAAAATCTCAAAATTAACAGTGCATGACATTTTTTATTTATTTATTAAACAATTTTAAAATTACACTCCAAAAGTCCACAAAGGTAGGATTTGTCAGGTTTCCCCCAAATTGTACTTCTAGGCTTCTGTTGTTTTATATTAAAGTTGGCGTAAAAATAAAAAATCTGTTATCTAAATGCATGTTATTGATCTTATTCTGAACGATTCATCTATGAATAGGTTCCATTTTTAAAATGCATTCATTTTTTTATCCTCGTATTTTTTCCAAAATGAATTCCTTAACTAAATCTTTTGCAGACCTCTGATGATGTAGGAATATGCAGGATTCCTCCAACCATTTTGTTCACTTAAACCCCGCCCCTTTCTTACAATCAACTGCAAGGTTGCATACAGTTTTGGAGTGCCACGCCCACATCTCAATATCCAATTAACAACCGACAGATAGAAGCAAGTCTCCGCCCTGCATTTTTTCTTAATCCGTTTGAAATGGATGTATGTTACAATGTGGAAAAAAAGGTCTAGTGCTACTTCTGTTTCATCGCAACTTTAAGTTCATTCGAATAATGACAGAATAACCCACACCCTAAAAGAAAACTGAACAGAGCATTACTTCATTTATGAATCATTTTGACATTGATAACACCTCCAAAGCGGGGTTGTCAGGTTTCGCTCACATCTCGAGGCACTTTCATCATCAAACTATAGCTCAAACACGATGAGGTTCAGCTTTCAGTGACATAACTTTCAGTTTTTTGCAAATTAGCTCAGGTTTTCTGTTGTTTACTATTGAATTCTACAGTATTATTGCAATATTGTGTTCATTGCTGTCTATTCTGGACACACTCGTAAGCATGTGTGTGTGATCTCTAATCAGGGTGTGTGTGTGTGTGTGGTTTACTGTAAACCCCTGTAATGCTTCACACAATGAACTCCACATAAAACCACATATAAAATCCGCAGCCTTTCTTTTACGAGATGCTGTAAATGTCTCTGACAGAGAACATGTTCTGTGTCCTGAAGGCAAATAACCATTTGTGTGTGTGCTGAGTGTAACATGATACTGAATTGTACATAAAGAGGTTGAGAAACAGGTTGGTCTGACATGATTGCTTTCTTTAAAGGGGTGGTTCACTGGTTTTTTTCTAGGCTTGATTGTGTTTATGGGGTGCAGTCTAACATGTGTTAATGCTTTGTTTTTTTAAAAACGCATTATTTTTCACATAATTTACCTTTATTCCACACCGCTCTGTCCCTTC
>NW_015645553.1:76562-90414 GCF_001515625.1 Sinocyclocheilus rhinocerous
TAACGCTTCTTATAGCTATGTGAAAATAAGTGTATAATTGTAACAGTTCATTATTGGAGCCGAGTTGAATGAGAGAGAGAGAGAGAGAGAGATGCAGAGCAGGGGACGCGAGGAACATTATTAAGAACCGCTGCTTTAGAACATTGATTTTGAATCTTGTGAATCCATTAGAATCGTTAGAAGACAGAATCGCGATTCATATATGAATAGATTTTTACGTGCACCTCTAGTTTTCTCTTCCTCTTCTCTACAGCAGCGCAGCATGGCCTCGCCCCCTTTGCTGCCTTTTCCCGAGGGCGGGGTTTATCTGGGTTTGTGATGTCACGAACCCGGGAAGTAACTCGTTGTAGTCCCTACCAGCTGTTTTTGCATTGAACTTTCAGCTTCGTAACTTTGCAGATATTGTTTATGCTCAAACAGCAACATTACACACTAACTAACGTTAAAAAAGTGAAATCGCAATCAACCACCCCTTTAAACATACAGTATCATTCAAAAGTTTGGGGTCAGTAAGATTTTTTGATGAAAGGTTGCATTAAATTAATCAAAAGTGACAGTAAAGACATTTATAATGTTAAAAAGATTTCTATTTCAAATAAATGCTGTTTGATTGAAAAGAATCCGGAAAAATTAAATGTTTCTTGAGCAGCAAATCGGCATATTAGAATGATTTCTGAAGGATCATGTGACACTGAAGACTGGAGTAATGATGCTGAAAATTCAGCTTTGATCACAGAAATAATTTATATTTTATGTTATATTTAAATAGAAACCAGTTATTTTAAATTGTAATACTATTTCACAATATTACTGTATTTTTTTATCAAATAAAAACAGCTTTGGTGAGCAAAATTCTTTCAAAAATCTCATCAACCCCAAACTTTTGTATGGCAGTGTATATATTATTAGAGTTGAGAAAACTTAAAACATTCTATGAATAAATCAGTTTATTAATATTTGACTTTCTATTGCAAGTTGTTGTGGTTTATTAATAATTGATGAAGTGTTTGTGGTTGATTTTGTGCTTTATATCCTGGTGTTGTACCCACGTCTGTGGGCTCATGAGTCACACAGAGCTTTAAAGAAAAATGTTCCTGCTTTTTTTGTTGTGACTTCCTCCATTCATATTCATTTACAGAATCATTCGTACCTGTGGACCTTAAGTTTACGAAGCAAGTTAATTTTTTACACAGAGTAACTCATCTAAGTAATTACAAGAAAGATGAAGGTTTAGGATCAAAGATTAAAACTTGTCTACAGATCCTCAGACAGATCAGATGTTGCCTTTCTGGCTCATGTCAACAACTTGAACATGTTTTATGTTTAGATGCGTGAACATCCAAATATTAATCTCACATACAGTTTTCCACAGACTTACATTGAAGAAGCCATAGCAGTTAGATTAACACAAATAATTCATGGCGATCAATCTAATGATTTTTTTTTTTTATCAGCTTTAATAAAGCCATTACATCTAAAACTAATAATAATTTGCGCCTTAATGTTAGTACCATTAACTATGAGTTTGGCTTATGGTGATATTTTATACTTGATGAGCTTTGATGAGAATTCAGTTTTTTATTCAAAGACTTTACTTTTGTTAAGTCCCATATGCATATGAGTATCATCTGTAAGTTATGTTTGGTTTTCAACACTGAAAATGGGTCAAATTCAACTATTTGCACATGGCGCTGCATTGAGACCCCTATATCTCTTGGAATGAACCATATAGGGCCTTAAAAATTATGTCAAAAGAAAAAAATTCTTAAAAACCAGAATCTAAAATCACATTGAGATATCTTTAACACTTTAGTTACAGGAACTTTGGAAAAAAAAAAGAAGTATTTTTGGCACTCAGTACGTTCCATGTAATTGTTTTGATCGAGAAAAACAGTATATTTTTAACCTTAAAAAAACATATAAAGTTCAATAATTAAAAAATTCAAATTTTCAATTAAAAATGATGTCGAAATAAAACTTTAAGAACCAGAATCTAAAAGGACACTGAGATATATTTAACACTTCTTGCATGCAAACATGCAAACTTTGGAGAAAAAACATGGAAGGTGCTTTTCCCCATTTTTGAACAGTCACATTTGGCATATAATTCAACAAAGATTGCTAAAGTTAACAGATTTTACTAAGAGACCTATAACAATCTCTGTTAAAATAACATAATGCTGCTACCATCTTTCTAAAGTCATTTTCACCCTCCTGCAATTTGGCTCCAAATCTCAGGTGAAAATTGTCATTTTGACCCCCCTCTACAAATCTGTGGATTAATCAGTAAATATTCATCCGTGACATTTATTTTTGACTTTCTTCTTCATTCATGTGTTGGTTTTACTTTAGACCAGGGACTTGACTTGAGCTGAGACAGAATTAAATTTAAATGCATTTAAAAAAGCATCTCTAGTAATTAATCATAGGTGTACATGTGGACGATCCCAGTCTTGCTCAATAAATGATCACATCCAGGAACATCCTGAAGATCCGGTCACACGACGCACCCGTCCTGATCAGCAGCTTCATTAGAGGAAGTGCACAGAAACACTCATGATCACTGACCGATAGGGCTGGGTATCGAGTTCGATACTTTTTAGGCACTGACCGAAATGCCTCGATACCATTGAGTATCGAAAAACGTCTCGTCGTTCGACTTTGTGTCTGCTGTCTGGCTCCATCTTTGAATTCAAATGATATTCAAATCATCCCATTTTTATTCCATCTGTCTCTCTTTCCTCTCCTGTTTAAAGGGTAGAAAAGCTTCAGTGTTAGTATTTGATGCTTTCATACCTGTGTGTGGCATTAAACCAACATGAAACACTGCAGTTGCCAGGCAACAAACCCTCACGGACGACTGACACACAGTCACATGATGTGATAAACCCCTTGTCTATTTTATTTGACTCATACTTAGTGAGACCTGTTTTTCATCTTTGAAAAACAGCTTACAAATGATTTTAGTATGAAATATAATATATTAAATATATAAATACAGTATATTAATATATTAAACGACACACGCTGACCACTGATCTAAACTGAGCTTGTTTTTCAGGTGAACCAGCTCAATTTGACCCCACATTCACCGGCCCCATTCACAACAGGTGTGTATGTGTCAGTCTCACGAATGCATGTCCACAAAATTAAAATAATTGATTTTAAAAAGTCTATTTTTTGCATTGTGACATTAGTCAGGGACTGGGGCTGCAAATTAGCCAGTGGCTAGAAGCCTGTATGTAGAGCATCTGCAATGTCCTTCTGCATTGTCCCTGTTAAATAAACAACTAAATAAAAGTTCCATGACAGCACTACAGTAATGCATGCATTTTTTCCAGTATAAATTAGGCAAATACTATTATGGAGTAAAGGAATAGTTGAAGGAACAGTTCACCCAAAAATTAAAATTTGCTGAAAATGTACTCATCCTCAGGCCGTCCAAGATGTACATGAGTTTGTTTATTCATCAGATGTGGAGAAATGTAGCATTACATGACTTGCTCACCAATGGATCCTCTGCAGTGAATGGGTGCCGTCAGAATGAGAGTCCAAACAGCTGATAAAAACATCACAATAATCCACAAGTAATCCACACCACTCCAGTCCATCAATTAACATCTTGTGAAGTGAAATGTTGTGAGTTGTAAGAACTAAATCCATCCTTTATGGAAATCCAGCTAAAATACAAGTCCTCTATCCCTAATATTGCTTCCTCCAGTGAAAATGTTGTCTAGTCTGAATCAGGAGAGAAATACTGTATGCACAGATCGACTGGAGTGGTGTGGATTACTTGTGGATTTTTGTGACATTTTTATCAGCTGTTTGGACTCTCATTCTGACGGCACCCATTCACTGCAGAGGATCCATTGGTGAGCAAGTGATGCAATGCTACATTTCTCCAAATCTGACGAAGAAACAAACTCATCCTAAACTCAGATGACCTGAGTGTGAGCACATTTTCATTTCTGGATGCAGAGTACATTTCTCCAAATCTGTTCGGATGCAGAAATATCTCATCTACATCTTGGACGGCCTGACAGAGTACATTTTCAGCAAATGTAATTTTTTGGGTGAACTATTCCTTCAATGCTTCATGCATAAAAATGTCTTTCTTTTGAATTTGTGGTGAAATATGATCTTGAGCAGTTCTGTAAGGTGTGTGCTTGTGTGTCTGCAGGAGCTGTACGGACATCATATGCTGCGTGCTGTTCATGCTGGTCATCGCCGGTTACATGGTGGTAGGAATTCTGGGTAAGTTCTTGTTCATTTCTCTATTTCTGTGTCTATCTGTCTGTGTCTTCCTGTCTCTGTCTGTGTCTCATCACTGTTCAGCGCTCAGACACACACATACTGTGAACTCTGTGTGTATTGGTGCTGTGTTTACTTTGAACTGAAAGCAATATGGAAATTGAACTCGGCCTGCCTCCCTTAATGTGCAATAAGTAAATACTGGAGAGGGCAAGGGGTTATGGGTAACACAATGTGATCGTTTCTGCTGAAAGTAGAAATGCACACAGACACAAGGTTATTTAGCTGTTTATGTGAAGTCCAAATATGTTTTGATATAAAACTAATTATAACTGCCATACACTAACAAAAACCCTAAAAGAAAACTTTAGAAATTTACCCTTTTGATGAGTAATTTTACATTTTATTTTATTTTATTTCTCAACTCAATTGCTCTTTCAAAACCATAACAATTCCATTCAGAATTTAGGAATTTAATTTGAATTTTTAAATTCAATTTCAAATACTGATTTTACAGTTGCAAACAGAATGTGGAACTGCATTTGAATTTTAAAGGAAGTGACCTTTTGTAGCCCGAGGTGAAAGAACACTTCATTTTCATTTTCATGCGTTACCTGTGTTTGTTTTCTTGGAATTGCAATTCAACTTCGTGTGTGTCGTGGCCAATTCAATTTAAATTCCAACTCATTAAATGAAAGGGAGTCAAAATTCAGTTCTGAATTTTGCGCGATAAAATATAAACAAAAGACAGTTGCACAAATATTATTTTATTTCATTATTATATTATATTATATTTAGAGTTTAGAATTTACAGGATTATATTTACCGTTTAGAATGTTGCACTAGATCAAATATAAACAAGACAGTTGCACAAATATTATTTTATTTCATTATTATATTATATTATATTTAGAGTTTAGAATTTACAGGATTATATTTACCGTTTAGAATGTTGCACTAGATCAAATATAAACAAGACAGTTGCACAAATATTATTTTATTTCATTATTATATTATATTATATTTAGAGTTTAGAATTTACAGGATTATATTTACCGTTTAGAATGTTGCACTAGATCAAATATAAACAAGACAGGTGCACAAATATTATATTGTTACATTGTTTATATTATATTATATTATAAAAATGTTGCATTATATTAAAATGCTACTTGCTTTGATTATCTTTTGATGATCTGGACATTGTTAATGTGACTTTATTAAAAGTTTTGTCATGTCTTTTTGATCACATATGTGACCGTTTATAGTTTTTCATCTAAAACATCAGTATTTAGTCATGACATCTGTGATTATGTGGTAGATCTCATTAAACTCTCTCTGAGATGATAATGAAGAGCAAACGAAACACTAATTGGAGTCTAAGGACTTTTCCATAGAACTAATTACAGTCCACAGTTACAGTTTTTAAAGCATTACAGTGAAAATAAACCATGGTTAAGGTGTGTTATTATGGACTGCATGAAGCAAAGGGTCTAAAAAAAAAAACTTGTGAACAGAGTAAAAGACTGTATTACACAGCCTCGAGTCAAGTCACATTTATTTCTATAGCGTTTTATAGAACACAGATTGTTTCAAAACAGATTCACATCAATAAACAGGAAAATAGTGTAAATATTACAAAGTTACTAATTCAATTTCAGCTATAATGCAAGCTCTACAGAAGACAATAATGTCATTATTCAGCTCAGACTATGAAACTAATTCAATTTCTCATGTTCTCTTTTCATTTAATAGTGCAGAATAAGTGTCTCTTCTGCTGATTAACATAGCTGATGTGTGTATTTCATGTGAAATGGTTTTGGTTCCTGCAGCCTGGCTGTACGGAGACCCTCGACATGTGTTGTATCCCAGAAACTCCACGGGAATGTTCTGCGGAATCGGACAGAACAAGTGAGATTTGCCGTCAGTCGTTTTAGAGAAGTCAGTCATCAGCGTGTTTGCAGTCATTTGATGCTCATGTCCGTCTGTCTCTCAGGGACAAACCCAACGTCATGTACTTTGACATCATCAAATGTGCCACAGCGACAAACATCATGGCTGCAGCTCTGCAGGGTCTCCAGTGTCCCACCACACAGGTACCAGATCTTTTTATAGCAGCTCCATTTACAATGCTAACAAGATTTTTACAACAAAATAGTACAGATATAGAAATAAATAGCAATTTTCTGTGCTTTTTTTGACCCTCTGGTTTGAACACTACATTTATTTGGGGCGTATTTCCTTTAAGTCTATGTAAACGCCCACTGCTATGATTGGGTAAGTTTTTGCATATGAAATGAGCATTATACATGTAAAACTGTTAAAGGTGCACTAAGCGATTTTTGCCAAGTGATGTTGATATTTGAAAGCACCAAAACAAACACGCCCATACCCCAACAGGACCACGCCCCTATTTTGATATCAACGCCCCACTTGTACGAACACAACCCTGGCAACGACGATCGCGGAAACAAGTGAAGATGACACACAAGCATATTCAAACAAAAGCCAACACGGATAAGTTGTGTGAAACTAAGCAAAATCAACGTTACTCACCTATCAAGAAGAAACAACGCAACTTCGCCGTCCGATTCGAGCCCTTCCCGCTCCTTGAGTTTCTCTCCACCTCTGGAAAGCTGCTCCGATATTTTTGCGGGTCCTACCTCTTGCCTGATCGTAACCCTTCTTTTTAATGTTTTGTTTCTCTTATATTTTCCGACTTTTTTTTTTCCTCTTTTTTTTTATCTGCCATCTCTCTCTATCTATAGTCGATCTGCTAATATCCGTCCTCTCTTCTCTCTGTCATTGCAAGACATGCCCCTTACTGCTGATTGGCTACAAGTGTGTTTTGGGACTCGGTCCGACGCTGTAGTCAAAAGCATTTTTTCTAAAAATCGCTTAGTGCACCTTTAAAATGTGATTAAGATTATAGTTGCAGTCATTTGTAGAAAAGGTGGATTACAACATTGTTTATATCTACTAAAACCATTGAACTATGCATACAACTGAAACCATTATAAAGATTTGCGTTGCTTTAAATAAAGTATAAACATCAACTGAAATAATATATTTCTCATTTACATTTAGTAACTTGTGTACTAAAATAACTAAAACTGAAATTAAGAATTAATAATCTCTCTCGTAATTTGTAAGTACATTTCTATATATTTATTTTTAAAAAGCTAATAAAAATACACAACAAAACTACTAAAAATTTATTTAATCATATATAATAAAAATATAATAAATGTATATAATTAAAAACAATAAAGTAACTGAATGATACTAAATACTGATCAATCAAAGGTGTAGTGAAGTCTCCTGCTTTTCCTGAGAAAAAACATTCATTTTATAGCTCTAAATTCTTATCATATGACAGATATTGACTTGTTTGTGTCTGTTTTATTTCCCCTAAGGAATTTTAGGATACAAATCTGAGACAAAGTTGGTGTCATGCATACCATACCATTTCATGAATCGTGACGTTTGTGTTGAATGTGTGTGATTGTTTGTGTGTTGTAGGTGTGTGTGAAGACGTGTCCGTCAGAGTTCTGGATTTTGCCTCCCAGCGCCCACTTCTCAGGTGCAAAACCGGCTGATTTTTTCAAACAGGAGTACTGTGTCCCGTCCTTCCAGCTGAAAGACACGATATATGTGAGTATGTGTGTGTAAATGATGACAGGATTGCCATTTGTGACCTGTGTGACTTTCTTTCTTTTGTTCAACTGTCATTTGTTGACAGTCATCCTGTTCCCTGCTGCTGCAGATTATATGATGACTGATTGTTCGTATTTTAATGATCTGTGCCTTAGTAGTATGTTATCTAATAAAGAAAAATGATAAAAATGTGGTTGTTTTCTTACACCTCTCTCTCTCTCTCTCTCTCTCTCTCTCTCTCAGTCAGCTATGGACATTGTAAATAAAGAGTTGTGTCCTTTATTCTACATGCCGACAACCTCCGGTGAGTGACAGAAGGAGAAGATTACAGTCATTGAACACCATGTGATTTACCCATCTTTATAATATCCTCACATATCTGTCTGTCTGTTTAGTGTTAGGACGGTGTTTGCCCAGTTTGGGAGGAAATGCCTATAATCCCAGTAACTTTCCCACAAACTTCACTCTTCATGGATTGGATGTAAATGAGACTTTGGCAGCGATCAGGAATGCCACAGGGTAAATACACACACACACACACACACACACACTCACACACACACTCTAATGAAGTTATGTACTAAAACATCCTGATTTACAAACTAGTAGTTGACTGATTCATCAATACTTGGTCATTTTGAGAATATCAGATGATTAACAGCCATGATTTTTTATATATATTCATAAATGTTACATAAAACCGTTGGAAATGTTGTATTGGTAATTAAAGTTCAAGATAAATTTGAAGTATTAAATTACTAAAAAGTAAAAAAAAAATTATGCTTAAATTAAAAAAATGTTTTCAATTGAAATAAAGCTGTCAATAATATATAAGTATTAGATATTTGTATTTAATTTCATATTTAATTAGATTAAATCAGCTGTCTTTCTGTCCATCTCATTTGTGGTCATTAACATTATCTGTTTTGCATAATTCAGCTTTTTTTTCCGGATATCAGCTGATCAAAAACACTGAACGATTGTATAAAATATCTAGTATATTAAATCTAAATAAGTACATGCTATCGATTTGTATCGTTTTTCTAAACCGCTAATTATAAAAATTATGGACTGACTCAATCCCACACACTAACCTCACTAGAAAACCTTTGCAATTTTATATTGAAGGAATGTATGATTTGATTCTTTTATTTGTTGTTTCGAGGATGTCCACAAATGGGGGTTTTGTCACATTTAGCACATTCCCGAGGAAACATTATTTCTCAAAATATAGTAATGAGATATGCATGTGTCTGTGTGTGTGATACTGACGCGTGTCTCTCTTGTTGCCAGTGCTGGAGGGGCGACAAAGTGAGTGACAGATGTGTGTACTGTAGCAGTAGACGTCTGTCTGTCTGTCTGTCTGTCTGTAGGGTGAAGGACGTGTAGCTGTAGTCGTTTTAGAGCTTCTAGTCCGTCTGTGGCTTCTTCCAGAGCTTCATTTGTGAGCTTTGACAAATGCTTTATAAAGTCCGTACAGCTTTACAAAGGGACAAAGCAGCCCTCCACCCCGGGACGCGCGGGTCTGTCAGTGCTGGAGCACGCCGTGATGATTCTGACAGTGTTTCTGTGTTCACAGCGACGTCACCAACAGCTTCAACATCAAAGACGTCGGCCTGCGGATCTTCGAGGACTTCGCCAAGTCATGGCAGTGGATCGTAGCGTGAGTCCAGCTCTTTTGTAGTACATTTTATAACATTTATTTAAAATATTACATTTATATTAAATTTGATGATAATTTAAATGTTGAAATAATAACTGTTTTCTTAAATTTATATTTCTATAGATTTTTATCATAGATTTTTAAGATACATTTTATAAAATAACATTTTATAAATTATTATGAAGTAGCTTTATTATTATTAAATTTATTCTTAAATATTATACTTTATATAATATATTGTATGTATGTATATATATATATATATATATATATAATAAATTATAATATTTAATAATACATGTAATAATAATAAAAATAATAAAGCTACTTCGTAATAATTTATAAACTTATGTTATAAAACTTGTGTTAAAAATATAATTATATAATATGTAATTAATTCAGAACTAAACAATTGATTTTGTAGGGGATTTTTTATTTCATTTCTAATAGTGGTCGACCGATATTGGTTTTTTGACAGCCGATGCCGATATCTTGGAAAGCAGGGTGGCCGATGGCCGATATAAAGCGGATATAATTTTATTTATTTTTTAAGAAATTTGAAATAATTTGAAAATTTATTAAAAAATAAATGTGTTAAATATACGTATACTTTAGATGACAAAGTATTTTTCACAAATAAATAAATATATAATAAAAATATAATTAAAAACACTGTAACCGTACAGAACTAACTGTAATAGTGTTCATCATCTGTTTGATTACGTCTTGAATTGATTTTCCGTACATGACGAGAATACTTTTTGTACGCGAAGAAAACAAAAATAACGAAAAAAAAAGTATTTTATATACAAAAAGTATTCTCGTCGCTTCATAACGTTACGGTTGAACCACTGATGGCAGATGGACTATTCTGACGATGTCTTTCATACTTTTCTGGACCTTGACAGTGTTATTTACTTGGCAGTCAATGGGACAGTCACAAGCCTCCCGGTTTTCATCCAAAATATCTTAAATTGTGTTCCGAAGACGAACAAAGCTTTTACGGGTTTGGAACGACATGTGGGTAAGTGATTAATGACAACATTTTCATTTTGGGGTGGAGTAACCCTTTAACGACGAGGGCGAACAAGAGGGAGAATGTGAGCACTGTGTGCCGCTGTCAGCGCCGTCAAAATAAAAGTCCTGCCTCGAATGCATCGGCCAAACAGAAAAACTTATCGGCCGATATTTGAAAAATGCCAATAATATATCGGCCTTGGCGATATATCGGTCGACCACTAATTACTAAATATTACAAGACTATAATTACTGCTGCAATTTAAACTGTTAAAATATTTGAAATAGCATGCACATTTTGGCATTTATTATTTGGAGATTTTATGTTCTTGACTATGAGGTTCTGTGAGAGTTTTTGTGTCATATTTGCGATTTTGCGTTGACTTGTCGCTCTGTGTGTCAGTGGTCTGGTGATTGCGATGGTGGTCAGTGTTCTCTTCCTGCTGCTGCTGCGTTTCACGGCGCCGGTTCTCGTCTGGGTTCTCATCATCGGCGTTCTGGCGGTCGGCGCCTTCGGTACGGTGACCAGTGTGTTTATTAAATGCTTCTCTTAACTTGTTACTAGGGATGCACCGATACCGATACTGGTATCGGTATCGGGCCCGATACTCACTGTGTTCTCACCAGGTATGACATCCTCAAGTGATTAATCTCATATCTGACATGTTCATCACAGTTTTTGTCCTAACCAGCCGTGAGAAACAATGTGCATCTGACGTGTTTTCTGTTATTCGTTCAGCTCAGAAATCTCACTGAAACATCACATGCTTTTATAATGTACTAGATGCTGGACACATAGTTGCACATGATTTCATTGAAGATTAATGAGTGATTAATGAATAATGAATGTTCTTGTTGTTTCTGTGCTTTTTAGCGTCTAAAATACCTGATCATATTTTTGATGCCTTATTTATAAATCTTAAACACTGTAAACACTGAAGTTAGCTGATAGTGATTTTTCTGTGTCATAATCTTGTGTTCTTGTTTTCTGTCAGGAATCTGGTACTGTTATAATGAGTACATGTCTCTGGCGAGCTCTAGCCTGACCTTCAATAACGTGGGTTTCACCAGTAACGTGCAGGTCTATCTGCAGGTGCGAGACACCTGGCTGGCCTTCTGTGAGTCACTGCACTTTGTTTTTAGCATTGTTGGCACTTCTCTGTTTCAATGGAATACTAGAACCTTATCAATTCAGTTCAGTTTCACTTTTCAATTCAATGTGCATACAGTATGTGCACAACAAAAACTTTGTTTTTCAACTTCTTGCCAAAGAATTGACCTGTGTACAATGTGAAAGGAAGAAATTAATCATAATAAAAATTTTTACAAATAGAGTAAACTAATAATATTAAAGGGGTCCTATTATGCTTTTTCACTTTTTCAACTTTAGTTAGTCTGTAATGTTGCAAATAAAATAAAACTGTAATGTAAATTAGTTAAAATACATTTTATAATAATCAAGATTTTTTTTTTATTACTTTCGGCCCCTCATGCACAATTCCATAATAATTTTACAGAATTTTATCAATTAACTGAAAAAGGTATAGATTAAAGCCTTTTTATTTATTTATTGAAGGCTTATTATTTGTTACTGCCCTTTTTTCATAATAAGTGTCATTTCCACTTAAAGATTCAAAAACAAAGCAGTTACTTAAAAAAAGATTTTTACTTTAAACACCTGAAAAAGTACACCTTTCAGAATAAAATTTTCACAAATTTCATATACAAATTGCATATTTAAAAAACATATTTCTAAACATTTTTAAAAAATATTTTAAAAATTAATCCCTTGTCAGAGTTTTCAACAATTTCACCACTTTGACAGCTTATTGAGCAACTTTTGACATCTATTTTTTTATTATTTTTTTCTTGGCCTTGTGTTTTTTAAAATGTGTTATTTCCTTAAGTATACTTTCCCTTATATTCTCATTATATTCTCAGCCTCTGAATACATTTGGGAAATAAATTTATTATGTGCTTTATACATTATCTGTTCAATTTCAATTGACCCAAATTTTAATGATCACCCAAATTTAAAGCACATAATTGATAGCTAATTTGTAGTAATTTAAGTTCATTACATTTTTGTTTCTTTACATTACAATTTCTAATAAAACATCAATCAGTCTAGTGACAATCTTTCTGTCTGTGTTATAGTGATTATTCTGTGTGTTGTCGAGGCCATTCTGCTGCTGGCGTTGATCTTCCTGAGAACTCGTATTCTCATCGCCATCGCTCTTATTCAGGAGACCAGCAAGTAAATAAACACACACACACACACACATTGGTTTTACTTTCTCTCTCTCTCATAGACATCTCATAGTAGTTATATCCAAAACTTGCTCAGAAACACACAGACAATCAGTGCTCATGCACTGCACACATATGTGTAATATTCTCATCAGCAGTCATGAATGCAGAGCAGAATCTAAAAATGATCACATTAATCATATCATCATATTAATGTTTGAACTGATTCGAAGAAGTACAGTTTTCTGTCTATGGGAGTTTGACTTAGTGAGTAGTGAGTAAAATGTGTGTGTGTGTGTGTGTGTGTGTGTGTTTTCAGGGCGCTGGGTCACATGATGTCAACACTGATCTATCCCATCGTCACGTTTGTGCTGCTGTTGGTGTGTGTGTCGTACTGGGGAATCACAGCGCTGTATCCTTCACACACAAGTGTAAACTGATCTAGATTGAAGCATCTGACAAATCAATAAATGTAGATGTGAACAGCCAAGGTGTTATACATAACTGAAGCAAACCAAATATAACTGAACAGATCTGCTTCAAATGAATGCATCACCAAACCGTGTTTTTCTCCAGATCAGCAGTTATTTTTGTATTACTGAGATACTGTATCGTTCTGATTTTAATATTTTTTATTTTATGTTTTTATTTTTATATGTTTATACTGTTTCATTTGAATTAAATTTGAGTAATTCTGTTGTGTTTTTGTCATAGTGTATATGGATGTATTCAGTGTGTTGTCATGTTTCATATGTTGTGAATCTTTAACTGAGCGTGTGTTCAGATATCTGGCCACATCAGGTGCTCCTGTCTACAAGGTGGTGGCGATGAACACATCACAGGGAGACTGCAGCGTCATACGAGTCAACGAGACCTGCGACCCGGAGGTCACAAACACACACACACACTATATATATACAGTGCACAGCATAAATGAGTACACCCCCTCTTAAACTTTTAACAAATTCCAATTACTCTTTACTTAGAAGACACATGTTAGTTCTTTGGAGATGT
>NW_015645553.1:90613-99948 GCF_001515625.1 Sinocyclocheilus rhinocerous
TATATATATTGGTGTGTGTGTATGTATGTTTTTTTAAAAAGAGTTTCTTCTGCTCACTAAGGCTGCATTTATTTGATCAGAAATACAGTATAAACATTAATCTTGTGAAATATTATTACAATTTAAAAGTGTCACATGATCCTTCAGAAATCACTCTAATGTGCTGATTTGCTGCTTAAGAAACATTTCTGATGATTATCAATGCTGAAAATAGTTGTGCTGCTTCAGATCTCTTTTTTGTAAAAGTCATTTACTGATGAACAGAAAGTTCAAAAGAACAGCATTTATTTGAAATAGATATCTTTTCTAACATTATAAATGTTTTTACTATCACTTTGGATACATTGCACCCTTGCTGAATAACAGTAATAATTTCTTTAAAAAAAAACAACAACAACGTTGGAATGGTTGTATAAAATTCCTCAGGAGAAATAAAATTAAATAAAATTTAAATAAGTAAATAAATAAAATGACTCACGTAAAACAGATTCAAAAATCATACTTAATTGTCGTATTATATTATACTATATTATATTGATTTTTTTAAACATTTTTTTTTACATCTTTAAACAAAAATTTTATTTATTTTTTTTACATTTTCAAATAATTTTTTTATCAAATTCAGACTTATATTGTTCTATTTACATTTCAATGCAAAAATAAAACAAAATATAAATAAGAAATGAAAATATGCTTCAAAGGCATGTTTTTTCTCCATTTTTTCCTTCTCTTGAGATATGGCATGACTTACTGGAGTCTTTTTCTCAGTAGAAACCCTTCAGGAGACTTCGGTCTGCATTTAATCTCATTTATGAGGAATAACTGAGATCTCGTGTGTCTCTGTTTTTCTCCACAGACATTCAACAGTACGCAGTTTCCCACGTGTCCGTCGGCACGCTGCGTCTTCATTAACTATAACGAGGAGGGTTTGTTCCAGAGGAACCTCTTTAACCTGCAGATCTATAATGTGGTTGCGTTCCTGTGGTGCGTGAACTTCGTCATCGCTCTGGGTCACTGCACGCTCGCCGGAGCCTTCGGCTCTTATTACTGGGCCTTCAGCAAACCGGCAGATATCCCAACATTCCCTCTGATCCAGTCCTTCATGAGAGCGCTGCGGTAAGACACATGAAACTGGAGAAATGTAGGTTATTGGTGGAAAATGCACTGTGGTTCAGTTCTAACCACAAGACAGAGTCTGTCAGAGCTGATCCAGGATCAGTGTGTGACAACATTAAGCTGGGAGTCACTTCAAAACAAATGACTTTCACAATCTGTTTTACTTCTATAATGATACAGAACATTCAGTGGGAAATAAAGTAGTGCAGTACATTATTTATCTGAAGTGTGAATATGAAAGTGCACTGGTCAATTGATCACAGTAAGAGCATCACTTCATGTCACTGTGGTTTCAGACTCTAGATGGCGCTCATGATTCCAGCTGCATTTATGAGGGAGAGGTTGTGTCAGAAATGTGTCTGTGACTGATTTCTTCTGCTCTCTTGATTTCTGTCAGGTATCACGTGGGCTCTCTGGCGTTCGGCGCGCTGATTCTCACGCTGGTGCAGATCGTCAGGATCATTCTGGAGTATCTGGACCACAAGTTCAAAGGTCAGAGAAGATCTTTCACTTCTGCGCTTTCTGTCATCTTCAAAACTTTAAGTATTTTTTTCTTTTATATTTAGTGTGTCAGCACTGCAAAAAGTCATTTTTAGTATTTACTTGAGAAGCAAAATTACAAAATATCATGTTATATTTAAATTATTTTGTTTAAAAGTATCTTATTTATGAATGTTTAGATATTCATACTGGAAAACAGACTAAAATACAACACTTTTAGTCAAATGTGGACTTTAGTGCAGACGTCTGACATCAAACATCACTGCAAACACAGATATTTGATTTATTTTATTCTGACTCTACACCAGTGTTAATTTAGTACTATTTATATACTATTATAGTTTTTATTAATACTTTGAATGTTTAGTAATTTTTAGTAATTTTATGTGTTTTCGTAATTTTTATTAGTTTTTTAATATGATCAGGTTTAGGTATATTTTATATTTCAGATTTATTCATTTATTTAAAAATGTAAAATTTAAATCCAATTTCACTAAGGGAACTGTTTTTTTTTTTTTTTCATCTATTTACATTTTATTTTTTCAGGTTTATTTCAGTTAGCAAAATGCTTTTAATAGTTTTAGATTTAGTTAATGATAATAACCCTGCTTTACACTTTCCACTTTCCAAACACTGTGAGATGTAAAAATGTGTTTGTCTAGAATCCAGATTGACTTATTTGTTTGTTGTTGTAAACAGCAATATTTACAATCAATCAGGAGTTGATATACCATGTACACTAATCTGTTTTATTGAAAGCAGGTGTTTCTGAATGATGAACTGTGTGTGTGTGTGTGTGTGTGTGTGTGTTCAGAGGCTCAGAATCCGTGCACGCGCTTTATCATGTGCTGCCTCAAATGCTGCTTCTGGTGTCTGGAGAAATTCATCAAGTTCATCAACAGGAACGCTTACATCATGGTACATAAACCCTCTCTCTCACACACATAAAATCATCAGCCGAGTGAGTGAGTGAATAAATGAATAAATGTCAGCGTTTCTCTGGTTTGTAGATCGCCATATACGGGAAGAACTTCTGTGTGTCCGCTAAGAATGCTTTCTCTCTGCTCATGAGGAACATTATACGGTGAGACCACAGTCTGGAATCATTCAGCAGTTATTGATTGAAGTATCAGAATGTGCTCTAAAGCATAGAAACCAAACCACTAAAACAAAATACTTTTTTTTTTTTTCCTCAGAATTGATAGTTTATATGTGGTGATTGCAAGTTAAAAGCTTGTAATTGCTGGTTTACATGTTGCAATTCTGACATCTTTTTCTGAGTTTTCACATCGCAGTTGTTTTGTTTTGTTTCGTTTCGTTTCTTGTTTTTTTGTTTTGTGTTTTGTTGTTTTGTTAGTTTGTTTTGTGTTTTGTGTTTTGTTTTGTGTTTTGTTTCGTTGTGTTGTGTTGTGTTGTGTTGTGTTGTGTTGTGTTTGTGTTTTGTTTAGGTTTGTTTTGTTTCGTTTCGTTTCTTGTTTTTTGTTTTGTTTTGTTTTGTTTTGTTTTGTTTTGTTTTGTTTTGTTTTGTTTTGTTTTGTGTTTTGTTTTGTTTAGGTTTGTTTTGTTTTGTTTCGTTTCTTGTTTTTTGTTTTGTTGTGTTTTGTTTTGTTTAGGTTTGTTTTGTTTTGTTTCGTTTCTTGTTTTTTGTTTTGTTTTGTTTTGTTTTTGTTCCTACCATGGAATAAAGCTTATCTCAAATTTCAGACTTTTTCTCACAAGTGTATATTTTACAATTGCAAGTTACAAACTCATATTCACAAATTTACAAAATATAGTTAATGAAATATAAATGTAAAATGTTTATGCGAAATATATTTTTATTTATTATTTTTAAATGTATTTATTTCATAAAGTTTGATTTAAGTTCGATCAAAATCATGCAAAATTTACTGCAAAACATTTTTCATTTTATTAAGTATTTTTAGTGTATTTATTAATTTGATATGGAGGTGAAATGGGTGTTCATTTAAAATGTACGTCAAATTTTTCTTATTTTCCTTATTTTGTATTATGTAAATTAGTTAATGTACTTTCATTTAGTAATTAGCTATAAAATTGCAAAGATTTTGGTTTAATGCGAGAATTTGTATATTTGTTTTTCCCCCCATTACTGAATAAAAAATGAAAGGTAATTGCAACTTTTTAACTCACAATTCTTACTTCTCCTCTCTTTTAAATGATAAGTTAATAAGCTTTCATAGTTTTGGGCAAAAGATGGAAAAGATGTTTTGTTTCTTATTGTGTGTCTTCGAGTCACATCTGGTTATAGGAACAGTGTTATGAAGCTCTAAAGAGCAACTCAAGAACCCAATACAGAAATCTGGTTCCTCAAGAGGAGATGTATTGTTTCTGAAGAGGCGGTTTTGTTGTTGTCAGGGTGGTGGTGCTGGATAAAGTGACGGATCTGCTGCTGTTCTTCGGGAAGCTGCTGGTGGTCGGTGGAGTTGGTGAGAGATTAGACACACCTCAGATCTCTGGAGCTTCATGTGTGAGCTGAAGCTGATGACGTTTCGTCTGTTTTCAGGTGTGCTGGCCTTCTTCTTCTTCTCCGGCAGGATTCAGACTCCAGGAACCACGTTTGAAACGGCGGCTCTCAACTACTACTGGATGCCCATCATAGTGAGACTCACATTCACACCTCGCATTACTGATTGACATTTGGTCAAATGTTCAGCAGTCAGAATCTCACTGACATTGTGATGTCGTCATCTTTGCATACTGAATGCTGATTGGTCTTTTCTTACATGTATTTAACTATATGCCACATACACACAGAACAACTGAATTTCACCAAACCTGTCAACTATTTCACCCCAAAAATTAAAAAGAAATAAGAAATTATATTTTGCATAATTGTACTTTTAAATATTTTTTTTTGCATTGTAACATTATGAAAATTACCTCTGTTGTTGTATTTCTCAAAATATCAACAAAAATCAAGCTTTTCTACTACACAGTGGTATCTGATGTAATGCATTTAAGCAAAAACTTTGCATTACAGTAAATGTTATAATGCTAAATGTTATGCAAAAAATATATATTTTTATTGTTTTATTTCTTATGAGATTTTCACGGTTCAATCAATATCTAAATATACCTTAATCTCTTTCCTTGAAAGTAAAACATCTGGAGGCAAATGATACTTATTAAAATAAAAATTATTTTTCAAAATTATTATTGTAAAATTATTTTATTTATTTATTTGCATTACAGTAAATATTTTAAATACAATTTTTATGGAAAAAGATTTTTATTTTATTTTATTATTATTATTATTAATTGTTTATTATTATTATTATTATTTGGTTTGTGTTTTTTTCATGAAGTTCAAACAAAATAGTCAAACAAAACAAAACAAAAAAGTCCTTAAGTAAAACACCTGCATGCAAAATAGAATAATTTTTATGATAAATATATATATACATTTTTACATATATATTACATTAAATGCTAAATATCTTTATTTAATCATTTATTTTGAGGTGAAATTGAGGTTTTCTGGGTTCAATCAAAACCTAAATATGCCTCAATCTCTTTCCATAAAAGTTCTTAAAAATAAAACATCTGGATGCCTTACTATAAACGTAATAAAAAATAAATAAAAATTGCATTTAAATAATTACTGTAATGCAAATATATAAATAATATTTTTATGCAAAATTTATGGAAAAATATATAGTTTTATTTTATTTATTTGTTTGTTTGGTTGGTTGGTTTTTGAGGTGAAATTGGTATTTTCATGAAGTGCAAAATCTACATATGTCTCAAACTCTTTTTTTAAACCCCTTAACTGTCACCGTCCCACCTGTGGGACGTTTGGCGCTCTTTTTTTGTTGTCTTTTTTCTCTATCAAATCTTTTAGTAATCATCATAAATCATATATCATTTGAAAGCTTAGAAGCCCAAGATTCACCTGTGAAAACCATTTCGAAATCAGACATTGTGTTACGATGGAAATGGTACTTTAAAATCTTTTGGCAGTCTCCTCCCCCTTAGTGGGCAGTGTCAAGTATCATATTACAAAATGAATTACGGTCTTTTAGAATCAAAACTTTTTATAATCTTGACATAAAACATATCATTTTTGGATGGCACCCGGTGGCTGTTTGTGGTATAACGCCCTAAATAAAATCTCACAGGAACCTCAATTTTTTTCATATCAACTTCAAATTTGGAACATAACTTATTTAGACTAAGGCTATAATTTTATACCAATTTTAGAGTAAAACCTGATATGTAAAATATTTATTATATATAAAATAAAATTAATATAGTGCATTTTCTTTACAGTAAATTTAAACTACTATAACTTTTTGATACTTAAATTTTTTGAAAAAATTCCACTTTTGCGATAATTTGCTGATTTTCTTCTTTAAAAAGAGCCAACCTTATGTCTGTATTCCAAAGTGTTCATAAATTACAACAATTTAAGTTTGGATAGTGCACCTGCATGCCTATTTTCAAAAATGGGGGGTGACAGTTAAAGGGTTAAACATCCTTAATACTAAAACATCTGGATCTAAATCAGACCTAATAAAGGAAAATTATATCTTGCATAAAAATGGTTTTATTTATATCTTTGCATTACAGTACATTTTTAAATGTGATTGTAAAATATGAAAAATGTATATTTTTAGTTGATGTATTTTTATTTTATTTTCATTATATGCAAAAAAAATATTATTTATTAATTTTTATAAATATATTTTTTTAATTTTGAGGTTAAAAATATAAAAATGCCTTAAACTCTTTCCTTAAAAGTTCTTAAAAGTAAATCATCTCGATGCAAAATAGACTTTATAAAAAAATATATATATATTTTGTGTAAAAGTAATTTTATTTATATATTTACATTACAGTAAATATTTTAAATGCAATTTTTATAGAAAATATATTTTTTATTTCATTATTTTTTTTGAGGTGAAATGGGTGTTTTCAAGTTCAATCTAAATCTATATATATACAGTACCACAAATTTTTCCCTCAAAATTCCTTTCACTTCTGGTCCCTGTATTTTGTTGTTTAAATGTGTTCATGTACTTT
This sequence comes from Sinocyclocheilus rhinocerous, assembly GCF_001515625.1. Lineage (NCBI taxonomy): Eukaryota > Metazoa > Chordata > Actinopteri > Cypriniformes > Cyprinidae > Sinocyclocheilus > Sinocyclocheilus rhinocerous. The sequence goes on from NW_015645553.1 coordinate 97,274, forward strand.
CATTCAGTAATTAGCTGTACAGTTGCAAAGATTTTGGAACGAGATGTACAGTTGAATCAGGCAGGGGCAAATGTTTCGTTTTATAATGTGTGTGTGTGTGTGTGTGTGTGTGTGACAGACGGTGGTGTTCGGTGCGTATCTGATCGCTCACGGCTTCTTCAGTGTGTATAACATGGGTGTGGACACACTCTTCCTGTGTTTCTGTGAGTATCACACATACAGGCGGTACGGACGGTATTCAGACCCCCTTAAATTTTTCACTCTTTGTTATATTGCAGCCATTTGCTAAATACTTTCCGTACCCACTGTATATAATGTCATATACAGTCAATTTACTGTTTGAGGTGTTGTGTGTGTCACTGTGTTTTGTTGTTCAGTGGAGGATCTGGAGCGTAATGACGGCAGTCCACAGAAACCATACTTCATGTCCAAGAACCTGATGAAGATCCTCAACAAGAAGAACAAAGCGCCCAAGACGGGCTGATGATGACGATGATGAAGATGACGAGGGTTTCTGACTTCATTCTCTCAAGCACTGTCACTTTCAACCGAAGCGTGAAGATCCCAGTGAATCCATGAACAGATGCTTTCAAACATTTTATTTTTTCTTAGACATGTTACTGAGAATATCTGAGACTCGATCTCAGAGTTTTGTTTTCAACAGAATTAAGTGTAGGGGCCTAACTCGTGAATCAAACGCACCAAAAATTAAGAATCACATCCAAACTGCTGGAAACCGTTTTACTGAAAATGTGCCAGTGATTTTTTTTTTTTTTTTTTTTGTCCAAAGCAAATGCAAGAAACTTGGATGAAGATGTCTGTGAGCCAAAGCTTTTATTATTAGCCATTATTTTCATTATAGTAATATATTTGGTTTATGCTTTTAATATGTTAGATGTGCACAGTGAAGCTATATTGCACATACAAATGACTGTTTTGGTGCAGATTAATAACTAAAGATCTGTTCTTCCAAGACTGCTGAACGTTTTTAAAGCTCCAAAATATGAGAGAATATCTTGACACTCCATAAGCCTGAATGAAGTTTTAAATGTTTTTATAGTTGCAGTAGTGCATGCTCTTTTCACATTTTTATATGATTTTCTGTTCAGTTATGTGTGATTTAGTGTAAACTGGAAATAAACAGAGAATATTTATTTAAAGACATATAAATTTAATAAAAAATTTTGCATATTACCGAGCGCTTATTTTCAATACTGATACTGATGGAAAATAACAGCTGGATTTATTCACTGAACTAAAGCAAGGCATCATTTGTTTTGTAGTTTTGTTTAGAAACAGACGGTGAGTGTGTAATAAAATAAATTGCCTTAAATATACATTATAGCTTGGTTTTGTCCTGAATGCTTCCGTCAACTCCAAACCAGCAGAACCAGTTTCAGTGGTCATGAAGTCACCCAATTGTTAAAACCAGATCATAATCGCTCAAGGCTGCAGTTATAACATAACTTACACTCTATATAAAAGCAGATGCATTAGTATTATTTTCAGCAAATTACACACAAGAGTGAGACGTCTCCAAACTATATATATATATATAGGCTTACACACACACACTCACTCTCACACATACACACGCACTCACTCACACGCACAAAATGCAAACATCACACCGATTGTATTAAATGTTTATTTCTCAAGTGCCAGAGAACAGGCCACACCCACTTTAGTTTCTGCCCCATATGCACAATAATGGGCGTGGTCACAGGACGTCCAAACCGGCCAATCACTTTGCAGAGAGAGGAAATCCACAGAAATGTTCTTGTTCACAGGACGTTTGTTACATTGACAAACAGTTAAAACCGACGGGATTACAAACCATCACCTCTCGGCTGTCAATCAAACGTCACAGCCAATGACAGAGAGACTCTTAAAAACATCATGTACAATATCCATCTATACACATATATACACACCCACATACACACCGCAGCTCACGCTCCCAACACTCGCTCCTGTGAGAACTCTGAAGGGTGCGTGGAAATTAAACTCACTTTTTTTTAATTGTTCTAACATTCTTATTTATAATCTTTCAGGACATGACAACAATATGATCTTCACTGAATGCATAATGAATTTCCCGCCCACTGTCTTCACTCAACTGGATGTGTGAATCAGGGATTGTGTGTCTGCTTTACACAACAAACACACAGCAGATAAAACTGTTGTGGAAACACTTCCTGAACAGACCTGACTGAAGCTCGTCCTGATCTGAACGTCTAAACCAGCACTCGCCTCAGCGTCTGATCACCATTAGCTTATGACTAGCGTGGCTTTAGGACGTTCCTTTAAACTAAATCTCACAGAAAACATTGTAAATAAAGTGTGGATCTCACAAAAGCATATTCAGCTCATATTTCACTCCAAACCAAAAACAAAATAAATGAATATATATATAATATACACTATATAATTATATATACACACATGCATATATATATATATATGAATGTATGTATATGTGTGTGTGTGTATATGTATATATATATATATATATATATATACACAGTGCCTTGCGAAAGTATTCATACCCCATCATTTTTTTTCACGTTTTGTTGTTGCTGCCTTATGTTAAACTGCTTTAAATTACTTTTTTCCACATCAATCTACACTCCATAATTGTAAAGCAAATTTACAAAAAATAAAAAAACTAGCAA
>NW_015645553.1:100828-117301 GCF_001515625.1 Sinocyclocheilus rhinocerous
TACTTATATATATTTATTTTTTTATAATATATATATATATATATATTTAATATAAACATTTTTCTTAAATATATACATGCGTTTGTATTCATATATACATAATAAATATACACAGTATACACACATATATTATGTAAACAAAAACTTTTATTTTGGATGCGATTAATAGTTTGACGGCACTAATATATATATATATATGTATATGTATATATATGATTATTATTGTGCTTTAAAATTGCAAAGGTTCTAAAATAAGAATAATAATCTTAAGAATTTTTTCTTTTGATTTTGGAATGAAATGTGACCAGGACATGATTCATGAGATTCACCCTTTTACTACACAAGTATGATATTGACTTGTGTTTTAATTCCTCAGGCAGATTTAAGGATCTGAATAAGTGAAACGTCCCTCATCGTGTGCAGTGAAGATCGTCCAAACGCAGTGACATGGCCTCAAAACACTTTCAGGAGTAATGAAATAAATCCTACATAAATCACATTCGTCTTCATCTGTCTCTCATTTCAGAAATTCTTTGGCATGAAAATGAAAAGCCACAGAAATTTGTGAGCATAAAATACGGTGAATCTCATGAAACCCGTCTTATGAAACATGTCTGGGTAATATTTCAACCCAAAGAAGAAAATACATTATTAATATATTGTGATATTTTTTACCATGACTTAAATACTTAAACATTTCCTCCTCACAATTACTATTACTGTAATACAACAAAAATGTATGTTGTTATAGTAATAAGAGAGACTAGGACATCTCATCTTACGGAAATAAGAATTTTGGGAATAAATGCGTTTAAATGTCAAGAAAATAATTCCAGAAAGAAGTTTCCATTTCAGTTTCAAACAATTTTCAGTTTCATTTATAGTAATTTTTCCATTCCATTTCTTAATTTTATGGCTATTTTTATAACTATTCAAATTGTATGCATTCATTGCATTGTGACATTCTTTTCATGACAATTAATTAGTTACGACACTTCATTAAAGCAATGAGAATTTGACATTAAATGTGTTTAATCATCCTGAAAATAATTTTAGAATGCAGGTCCATTGAGAATAGTTTCAGGGTCGAAAAAAACAAAAACCTTTATGCACAATAATTTCTCATTGCGTTTGTATTGATTTTGAGGTGAAATATGCTGTGTTTTGCGAGCTGCTTCATCAGCTCCTGTAGTGTTTAATCATTAATACTGTCTCTCTCAACACTGATGTGAGTGTGAGTGTGTGTGTGTGTGTGTATATGAGACACAGACAGCTGATCTTGTCGCTTCAATCGCAGGCGTCACACGCTCAGCAACCAGAAGAAGAAGATGATGGCCAGGAAGAGGAAGAGCGAGTCCTGCCAGTTGTTGCCGTTGTTGGGGTTGCCATCGGCTTGATGATCTCCTCCGTAATGAGGATCTGATGAGATCAAGTCATGGCTTTAAAAACGAACATTCATAAGACCTGACATGATCTTAACGCTTGAGCATTTGAATAATGAAATATTAATAGTGAGCGTCTCATAAAGACAAACAGCAGCACTGACCTCGTCTTTGAAAAGGATCGTTGGTGTTAAAGACTGTGGTGAAAAAACCAAACGGAAAAGCCCCGATTCCAAAAGACATGTGAAACCCTGTGTCGCCAAAACCCTGAAACACCTGCGGACAGATGTGATGAATATCATACATTCATAATCACAGCATAATGATGCAGCAGATGAAGTGTTGTTTATAAGGACAGACACTCACTCCTCTGCTCTCTGGTTCTGTCCTTTGACCCTGAGGTCGTGGTGGTGTTTTCAATCTGTAACACGCAGACACAAATTAGACATTTCTCATCATTTTAAAATAAGTAAAACCATCAAGTTGAAGATACAATTTGAAGTCTTCATTGCTCCTTGCAGCTTTCTATCAAAAAAGTTTGATTGTGTAACATTTGAAAATGACGTAACTATGACAACCATAAATACTAGTATAGTCCTTTTAACGCTGGAGTATAAAATAAAAATATTATTTTTCTTAAATACCTAATGTTATATTTTACAGTAAAATATTCCAATAGTTCTACTTATTTTGGTTTTATTTATTTTTTCATATTTTTATTGAATAATAATAACAAAGTCATATTGACATAATCACAAAATGTTGGCCAAATTGTGTGTACGAGTGTTATTATAGTATTATATACTATTGTAGTTTTTAATAATATTTTAAATAGCTTTTATTTGAATATTTTCGCTTTTCAATTTTAATATTACTTTTTAGGTGTAATTCATATTTTGCTCAGTTTTATTTTTTATTTCCATTTAGTAATTTTAATGCTTCAACAGTTCATTGCCAAGAGAACATTTGTAATTTTCATTTAGTTTAATTTTTAATATTGTTATTTATATATATATATATATATATTAGAGAGTGTGTGAGAGAGACAGCACACACAAGTAACTCACAGAAATGTATAGATGCATACTGCGGTAGAAAAAAAAATGATATTTACAAAAAATGATTTAGGTAAGCAACATTATACGGGCATGAGGTTTCCCCGAATATCACTATCAACACGATTGCAATGTGACACTGATTTTATACAATAGTATTTCAATAAACAAGAAGTTAAAATTAAGTGACTTAGATTTTAGACAAAAATATTGACTGTTTTTGCTCAATTTCGCTGACGAAAATAGTTCCGATCAAAGCCACAGCAGAACGGTTTCGTCTCCGAGTAACACAGCGGTGTTTTGTTACTGAATGAATCGAGTGAGTCAGTGATTCAGTGGCTCATTCATAAGGACAGTCACTTGCCTCGTTTCTGAATGAATCAGCTGTTTGAATGAATCTGTTGAATGAATGAATAAATGACTCACTCATTAAAACAGACATTTGCCGCCACCTACTGGTGGTTTAGTCATATTTAAAAGTATCATTGCATTTTTTCAACATTTATTTGTGTGTTTAAAAAAATATGTAAAACATGAATCTTATAAAATTAGTTATGCATTTGAAATTTTGCAGTGTAAATGCATTTATGGCACCTCGGCTTCATCAAACTGTCTGTAAATGCATCTAATGCCACTTCAGACGCAGCTTCTGTTTCCTCAGCAGTGCAAAGATAGAGTTTAACTAATTTCATTTGAATGGTAACAACTCTACAGTTTCTTATTATTCTAACTGAATTAATTGAAACAAAGTAAGAATTTGATGTGAAAGATGACACATTTAACAAGGTTAGGGGAAAAAAAATGACCATTTATAAACATAGTGGGAAATGACATCTGTTTTGTTACATACAGCAGCTCATCTTAAGTTTACTATTTCTTCCTCTTTCCACTCACAGAGCACTTTATTTTGAGAGTTGTTTAAGTGAGAGAAAATCTGTAACTTAGTCCAGATTGGGGGAATTTAAATGTTTAATAATTTCTTTTATTATGTAAATAATTTTTGCATTGAAATTTGCATAGATTTTTGTTTGTATATGCTGAAAATCGGAATCAGCAAAAATCGGTATCGGCAGGTCATACTTCCACAAAAACGGAAATCGGCCAAGAAAATTGCAATCGGTGCATCTCTAATATATATATATATCCCAAATAAAATAAAAAACCCAAATATCTGTTAAAAACCCAATTTTCTGTTTTCATGGAGTACCTGGACGACCTACTATCTGCCAGAGAAATAATGGCACACTGTGAGAGACCCACAATGCAATGCACTTGACCTAACCTTCCATTTACAGTGTGACAAATTATGATTAAAAAAAAAAATCTGTTACGCGTCTTATTTTATTGAAGAGCCAAAATAATTGTACACAAATATCAAATATGGATTGACATGCTAAAATAAATAAAATGAAATAAAATAAAATAACCTCCAATCTTGTATGTACTGTGTGACAGCAGTACCTGGGGTCTTCCTGGCTGGTGCTGCCGCGGCCGTATAGAGGAATGACTTTATCTCGACTGATTCCTGCTTTACACACGGGACACTGCTGTGTGCTGGGACGCGTCTCCAGCCACTGAAACACACGGGACAGCATCAGATAGTTCCATGTTTTTGAAAGAATTCTCTCATGGCCACCAAGGCTGCATTTATTTCATCAAAAATACAGTAAAAACTGAAATATTGTGAAATATTATTGCAATATAAAATAACTGTTTACTATGTGAATATATATTAAAATGTAATATATTTCAGTGATCAAAGCTGAATTTTCAGCATCATTACTCCAGTCTTCAGTGTCACATATTCCCTCAGAAATCATTCTAATATGCTGATTTGCTGCTCAAGAAAAAATTCTGATTATTATTAACGTTGAAAACAGTTGAGCTTCTTCATATTTTGTGGAAACTGTGATACATTTTATTTTTCAGAATTCTCTGATGAATATAACATTCAAAAGAACATATTTTATTTGTAATAAAATAACTTTTGAAACATTTTAAATGTCTTTATGTTACTTTTAATCAATTTAATGCATCCTTGCTAATTTCTTTATACCTTATTGCTTTGACCGATTATAAAAGTATAAGAGTTCTCCAGGTTTCTACTGTACATTACAATCATTTAATATCTGATTTTACATGTAAGCATGTAATTCCACTGTGCATGAAGAGCTAAAAAATAATTTATAATGTCATTCATGATATTAGACACTCAGATACTGACCTGATGAAGACACGGCCAACTGCACGAGGAGCAGACGAACCAGGAAAAAGAGAAAGAGGGGAAAAAACTAGGTAAATAAATGAACAATTTCTGTTTTTAAAATAACCAATAGAATTCACCACTGATAAGCTACCAATAAATATTGTAGAAACTTAATTTGCAACGATTTGTATCGTGAAAAGCGCTATACAAATAAACTTGAATTGAATTGAATTCATGGTAAGAAAACTCTTTCAGGAGCATCTGGCAAAATACATTCATCCATCCCATCTGCATAAATCTTTCTGCATATTTCTCAGAAATTCTTCAGCATGATAATTAAATACAGAAAGTTGTGAACATGAAATATGGTGAATCTCATGAATCCTGCGGAGAACATGTCTAAAAAAATATTCACCCCAAAAGAAGATACATCAAGAAAATCATTAAAGTTTTTTTTTTTTTTTTTTTAGATATATTATGACTTCATTCACTGTGATATGTTTCCATGGCAATTAATTACTTAACAATTAATTAAACATTTCCCTTATTCCCATTCTTATTGCTGTAATGTCAAAAATATTGATATATTATCACATTTATAAAAGAGAATAGAAATACAACTCATTGTAGTTAATCATTTATGGGATAAATGTTTGCTATCATCATGAACATACTTTCATTGATGGTTCACTGAAATAATTTTCAGGTTCAAAAAAATAAACATTTTATGTAATTTCAGCAACTTCGGTTTACTTTATAATTTTTCCCATCACACACCATCACAAAAATCATGTTCAAAGGTGAGTAACAAAATATGATCATCAGGCCTCTGATGAACGTTTATTTGTTCATCTCTCAATCATCCTTGTATTGCATTGCATTAGGCCTATATGTTTTATGCCATTTCTCATTGCATTGATGTTGATTTTGAGCTGAAATAGACCATGTTTTATTGAGATTCACTCCATACCTCAGAGTAAAAGTTTAAAACTGTCATGTTAGGTGTACAGGTCATGTCAGCCTATTTAAGTGCATAAAACATAATTAATTCTAAACTAATATTATATAAGATAAGACAGAAAGCAGTTGTGCTGCTGATCCTGACGGGTTTGTTGCCCAAATACTAAATACCTAACAGACGCTTGTCATGCACACAATCACAAACACAGTCCAAAACATCTGCACATCTATAAAACAAACACACGTTTGACATGAATAAATGCACACACACACACACACACACACACACACACAGGCTCAGCATTACGTGCACATCTATTCTTACTCCTCCATTACGGCCTCAATCCTTCAGTAGAGTCTAATCTCTCATTAACCCCATAATCTCACGCTAACTGCACAGATACTACACAAAACCCACATTCTGCTGTAACTGTTTCGCAAAAAACAACCTGCTTTAATCGAATTAACTCATCAGACACACATGCAGAGACATTTACATTTGTTTGGGACAAGTCTTAGCAGATCATTCTGATTTCTATCTGTTGTTCAAAACTTTGCTGACAAACCTGTTGCACGCAGTCTGCTTCATCTGATTGATAGTTTAGACTTTTTAGCGAGTAAAAGGCCTTTTATTATCCTTATCATTTATTAGGAAAATCATGTTCAAATGTATCAAACATGATCATCAGGCTTTTGAGGAATATGTATTTGTTCATCCCTCAATTATCATTGTATTATATGGTTTAATCATAAAACTAGGCATTTAAATATCTTACTAAGAAATATTATTGGAGATATAAAGTGAAAACTGACATTTTTATGCATTTTATGTAAGTATCTATCTGCTATACTGTTATAAAGAGCTCATTGATTTACATTACAAGCTATCAATACTTCTTACTTTGTTTGTCCATATAAATATCAGCATCTGCATCAAATCACATATTTTTGCTCAGTTTGGGCCTCTAAAAAAACGGAGGTATTTTTTTCTCCATATTCTCACTATATCATCATACTACATGATGAGCCATAAACGCCTGATGTACTGTACCAAATATTATACAAAATATAAAATGCATATGCAAATGTTGATTAAGAGTTTAATAAAATGTCCCAAAACAGCACAATGAAACACTCCTCCTGTCAATCATCAGTCTCATGTCAACCATCTCAAACTGTCCCAACAAAAATGCACTATGGTAACCAGCATTTACGCCAAAATACCACACCATACCCAAACAAAGAAATACTTTGATGATGCAATGTAACACACAATATGTTACTACTGTAAAATAATTGAAAATTAACGCAGGAGCTTGTTCAGAATATTCGGAGAATATTTACTATAGTAACAAATAACTGAAGTAATGCCCTATGTCCTTACAAAAAGTACCGTGTTCAATAATACCATGGTACTACACCATAATCACACACCCAAGAACATTATGATATTATCAGCGTTGTACACTATGGTGTATTTATTTTTAGTACTTGGACGTAAAAGTCTATATACATATATATATAAATATATGTGTGTGTGTTTTACTCTAGAAGCAGTAACTGAAGTAACTATTGTATTATTATGGTTATCATGGTGAATTAAGGGTTGAAAATGAGACAGATTCTTCCCTGTCAACATGTCAAGCTGTCAATCAATCATTGTTTTTTTTTTTCTCTGAAATGTTGTGCTTGTATTGCTGCAGTTTTACGTGAGTAGATAACAAATACCAGGCGAAACTAGCCTTGGTTACTGTGGCAAAGGGTCTTTCTCGTGTCAAACTGTCACGCTGTGTGTTTTAATGCTCAGCACTCAATCATACTGTTATGATACTGGAGGCGATCGATTATCGATAGTTTGTACCAGAACAGATGTCCGCAGAGGCTGATGACCGCGTCTCGCGCGGTGTCCAGGCAGATGTTGCACTCGAAGGTGGCTCGATCTCTGTCCCGCTCGCCTTCCGCGCCTCCCCCCGACCCTGCTCCGCCTCCGCTGCCCGGGACTCCCGCTCCTCTGGCGGCCGCGCCGTCACTCGAGCTCCGCTGCTGCTCTGCGGCCTCCATCCTCTCACGCTCGCACTCCACTGTCTGCACGTACTCTCCTGCGTTGCGTATCGCTCTCGCGCGGACGTTACGCCACGCTGGTCACTAGCCACTCCCACTCCGAGAGAGCACTTCCGCTTTTGCATCGGGCGGGCGGGGTTTGAGAGAGTGTTGTTGTAAACACGTGACTAAATAGTTTCAGCAGTTAATAGTAATAGTGCAACAATATTTTAAAGTCACCATGAAATCAAAATTGAAAATTCTTATTTTTTTTAATGGAAGATCCAATCAATTCCCGAAGGATGAAATCAAGTCCCGCCCTCTCATTTCAGATGCCGTTTCACTCGGATATATGTTACAGTAGAGAAGAAAAGACAATCGCAACTTCCGTTTCATGCCGACTTTAAAGCGCTCTCGGTATCGGAAAATACGAAAGCGAGGAAAACACTAACTTGTTGTGCCTTTTTCAGGATTCCCCTGCAAAATTATTACTTTGTATTTATTTATTCATTTGCTTACTTGATTTTCTGTTAGCTGTTTTATTTTATTTTTTTGTATCACTTTATTTATATCATAATTGTTTTTTTCCCCCTGGCTGTTATCTATGTCCTTTGTTATATTTCTTGATGTTATGTTGTATTGTATTTACATTTGATATATCATTGGTTAATTAAAAAAAGTTAGTATTAATAGTTTAATTAGTTTAGAGCGTTTATGAAAGAAAGAATAGTTTCCTTTATCATCTTATTTAATTTACCGAACTCCGCCCTTGGTTGGTTTCGTCTGCCATCGCCGGTCCCAAGCCCGGATAAAGGAGGAGGGTTGGGCGTGGGGCTAGCAACCCCACCCCGTAAAAAAAACCCCTGCTGCTACAGAAATGATAAGAGATCAACAGCGTTATCAACGAATTGATTGCGGAGAAGACGGCCGTAGTCCTATGACGGTGGCAGATCAAAGCCCTCAAGTGGCCGTCCAACGCCCGATGTCCAGCTGCATCTTCCATGCGAAGGAAATCACTAGAATTGGAACATGGAACGTCCGCACCCTCTATCAAGCGGGGCACTGGCCCAGCTCCTTCGGGAGTTCGATCGATATTGGCTGGACGTGCTCGGTCTATGCGAAGTCCGCTGGAGGGGTTGCGGTCAACTGGTCAGCGACGAGAAAATAATACTATACTCGGGCCACGACTCAGACCACGCACGAGGCATCGGACTTGTCCTCTTGAGGCATCGCTCGTCAGCTGGAAACCGATCTCCAACCGGCTCATCTTGGCGCACCTTCATACACGGCATGTAAAAATCACTGTCATTCAAGCCTACGTGCCCATCGAGGATGCCGTCAACGTCAGCAAAGACGCCTTTTACGACCAACTCCAACATGAATTGGACTCCACCCCGCATCACGACCTCGTGATGATGCTCGGCAACCTGAACGCCCAAATTGGTGACTCTCGACGTGGATTTGAGCGAACCAACGGCCCCCACGGATCGGCGCGCAAGACGAACGACAACGGTGAGCGGTTCATATCCCTCTGCACTGCGAATGCACTCGCAGTCGGCAACATCTACTTCGTTCACCCAATGATCCACAAACGCACGTGGCGGTTGCCGGACGGAAGTACTTTGAACGACTACGTGTGTATCACGGGGCGATGGCGATCGTTGCTTTTAGACATCAGAGCTTTCCGTGGTGCGGACATCGTTTCCGACCATAACCTCGTGGTGGCCAAATGTCGGCTGTGGCTCAAGCGCGTGCCAACCCAACCTCGCCGGCCGCGTCCATTCGACCTCGCGAAACTCAAGGATCCGAACACGGCTACCCAGTTCCAGATCGAGCTATGAAACCGTTTCGAGGCCCTCGCCGATCTAACAGACATTGAGCAACACTGGACGGGTATTCAAGAAGCATTTGTAGCGAGTGCGGACTTCACCGTCGGCTGGCGCCGTGGGATGTACAGGGAGTGATGGATCCTAGGACGAACATGGACGCTGGTCGACGAGCAGCGTGACGCCAAGCGGGTCCGCGACCAAGCGTCCTCCGAAGATGTCCGAGCCATGGCTGAAGCGGCACATCGCGACTTCGATCGGCGAGTCAAGAGAAGCTGCCACCGCGACAAGAGAGAGTGGATCGAAAAGAAAGGCAATGAAGTGCAAGAAGCCACCACCTGGAACGACATGAAGATGTTGTACAGAATCGTGCACGAGCTGACGGGATAAAAGACGGGCCAGGGAGCCCCCATCAAAGACAAAAACGGCAAAGCCATGGGGTTGGACGAAATCACCCCCGAGATGATCAAGTACGGAGGCCAAGACCCGGCCAGGGAACTCACGCGCTTACTGAACGCCTGTTGGGCGCGAGTCACAGTCCCCGACACATGGCAAAGAGGAGTCATCGTCTGCCTTCCAAAGAAGGGCAACCTCTCGGATTGCAACAACTGGTGAGGAATCCCCCTGCTGTTCGTGCCTGGAAAAGTGCTCTTCCTGGTCCTCCTACGAAGTCTGCACCAGGCCGTCAACGTGCGGCTCCGCGAAGAGCAAGCCGGATTCCGCGCTGGACAGTCCTGCGGCGAACAAATATTCGTCCTACGAACAATTATTGAGCAGAGGCTGGAGTATCAACAGTGGCTGTCGATAAACTTCATCGACTTTACCAAGGCCTTCAACGGTGCTCAATGCGAGACACTCTGGAAGATCGCCCGAGTGTATGGCACCCCGTGCCAGTTCACCGACCTGTTCCGCTACCTCTACCGTGCCTCGAGCTGCTGCGTTCGGACCGAAAACAGCATTACCGACTTCTTCCCCATCGAGACTGGGGTCAGGCAAGGCTGCGTCCTGTCTCCATTCTTGTTCCTATTGGCGCTGGACTTTGTCCTCCGCCAGTCCGTCGACCAACAAAGAAACGGTCTCCCATGGGAACAGATGGAGCAGCCGGCGGACTTGGACTTTGCCGACGATGTCGCGTTGCTGGCTCCCACCCAAACCGGCTTGGCGAACATGACGACGGCCTTGGAGCGGGAGTCAGCAAAGATCATGTTCCGAATCAGCGGCTCAAAAACTAAAATCATGCGCATCGGATATGCCCGCGGACGAGTACCCATAACCATCGGCCAACAGCGAATCGAAATGGTCGATCGATTTACCTACCTGGGCAGCGCCATCTCAGCGGATGGCGACACGGACCACGACGTTGTCTACTGTATTGGAAACAAGGCAACGGTCATGCGACGCCTCCAACCACTTTGGTGCACGAAAACCATCGCCCTCGAGATCAAGGTACGGCTGCTCAACTCCATCGTCATTCCAACGGCTACCTACGCCTGCGAAACGGCCAAAACCATCCACCGCCTTAATACGTTCCATCAACGATACCTTACGTCAACTCGCGCAAATCGTGGTCGAGCGTCGAATGCAGTTTGCCGGACACGTCCTCCGACAGCCGCCAACCAGGCTCCCACGAATGGGCATGCTTTGGAACCTGCAGCAAGGAACAAGGAAGCAAGGACGCCCCAAGATCACGTGGCGAAGGACATTCATCGAGGACCTGAGAGCCGTCAACCTCTCTTGGGACGAAGCCGCAATCGCCGCAGCCGATCAAGCACGATGGAGATCGCTTGCCGCCCAATATAATAGATTGTGTAGTTGTCTATAGCTCTGCATCATGCTTGAAAATTGGTCTCTATTTGCACTTTGAATATAGAGAGAGCACTTATTGTCCGCACTTAATACGACTAAGAAAGAACTGTTGTTTATTTTTAGTTACCGTATTGTCCCGAATATAAGACGATATTTTTTTCTTGGAAATACATCTGAAAAAACGCGGTCATCTTATATTCAGGGTCTAGACTTTGACATGTCAATAATACACCCACAACAATAGGTGGCGCCAAATACGCATAAAACGAGTGTGCCATGAAATACGTAATGTAATGCGTGTTGTAAATATCGCGAGTAAAAACAAAAGAGAAAGAAAACCTTACAGCTGCATGAGGCATGACTGTCACGTTAGCCTGATGGCACCAAACGCCCTTTGTGATTTTAAAACGTAAGACAGAAGACAAAATGTGTTTTACTGAGAAAAAACAAGATTTGTTTTTTAAAAAGCCTTTTTCCAAAAGGTACATTTGGAAAAAGGGGGGGTCGTCTTATAATCAGGGTCGTCTTATATTCGGGCCAATATGGTATTTATACTTCATATACTTCGTTTTTATTTATATTCAATTTGTGAAAAGGAGTTCAGTTAGGAGGTCAAACGTTCTAGAAGCTCATAATTCATGTACAGTTCTAAGGTCTGAAGAGACTCACATGAAATCATACAGGAGAGAAGCCAGTCAGTTGAACAAAACTTTTTACAGTGCTTGAGTGTTGTTGTTTTTACTGCATATGATAATTCATACTCAGAAAGTAGAACTGAAATGACATTTATTACAAGATGATTAGTTAAATAAATTTTTCCAGTCATGTATTTGGTCATTAAGAATTTTTTTTTTAAATGTGTAAAAATCTTGTGTCTTGAGATAAGTGTCGGCATGATAATCAAACAACAAAAGACTCTTGACAGAACGGCATTTAGCTTTTATAAGAATTTATATAGTGTAAATTGTTCCCTACCATCACATTCACATATATGAAACCAATAAATAAATTACTACTAAGAAAGAACACATATTTCTTCATTGATCTAGTCACTTGATTCTGCTCTCAAAATGCACCAGATTTATGCATTTTAATTTAAAATGAACTAAATTTTCTTATACCCGCAGAACCCCCTAGACTAGAGGAACCAATGTGCACCCATCATCACAGTCTCACAAAATCCTGTGGGGACACTGGGAATGTAAAGGAAACACTGTAGGATTGATTGGCTGTCTCAATGTGTGTGTGTATGCCAGTTTACCTTACTATTTGCGTGTGGACCATGTACGGCATTAAATACATTTCTCCAGTAAAGCATAATGATTAAGGGGGGCCTCACACAAAGAGCAGCCTAGGGGCCCCTGACCACCTTAAATGATGATGCTTTAAACATGCTTGGCTCAGACGTTTCCAATCTATTAATCATCACCCGCAGGTGGTCTGGTTTCATTAGGCGGTCCGGATTCAGTGCTAAGACTTAAGTTTTCATTCCGTCTTTTAAAGACTGATTGAGGTTTGTTTCACTATTTTCAAATTCAACTTTCAAATTATTGCCCAAACTCGGTCCTGGAGGGCCTGAAGAGTTTGCTCCAACCCCACTTAAACACACCTGAAGCAGCTAATCAAGCTCTTATACTAGAATCTTCCCGGCAGGTGTTTTGAGGCAAGGTGGAGCTAAATTCTTTAGGACACCGGCCCTCCACGGCCAAGTTTGGGTACCCTTGATGTAAAGACACCTAAATTCCACTTGAGAAGCACTTCTGTGCCACCTTTGCAGTGTAAATGTGAAAAAAAAAAGATTAACTAAATAATTTGTATAAATAAGTAAATAAATTTAAATTTGAATATAGATTAGAATTTGTGGAATGTAAAAGATCGAAAAAGATCTGAGAATGACCTGTATGTGCACTTACACTATCTGTACTCTAGAGAGAAGCATCGTGTTATTCACTATATTATATGATCTCCACATGCATTCAAACACTTCAATCCAAAGATCACTTTTATAATCCAGATTATAGTTGGTTATGCAGAGTTACTGCAGTCATTTAAAAACCGGCGCATGTCTGAGGTGATTAGATGTTTCATGTGACTGTAGTTTAGTTTGGGCTTTGCTCAGGCCTTAATTAGAACTGCACACACTTCAATAAACCAAATCCAAAACCATCAGATAAATCAGTCCACATACTTTATTGTGCCAAGACTTTGGAAGTAGGCCTGTACTTTGGATAGTACAAACTGACAGATAATAAGGATGCAGTTTGAACTGGATATCTATGCATTGCACCCACTTTTTATTTTTATCCTGCTCTTTTACTTCATTTGATTGACACTTCAATTACCTGCTCATGCTTGCGTTTTTCAGAAAATCCCTTCTGAAAGACATTAGTGGGTGGGAAAGAATTGATTAATCATGTAAACAAATCAGAAATAGTCCAATTAATTTTCCCTCTTTATTTCCTGTTGACATGCCTCAGACTAGATGGCATAAAGCACTTTCACTGGTGCAATGGAATGAGGAAAATGCTGTTGTTTGCTCTCACTATCAGCTTAAACGAATATTTACAGTCGTCGTTCATTCACTACCTGTTGTTTTTGAAATGGTTGAAATGGGTGATTATATATTAACCCTTAAAGAAACAAATGTAGTGTTAAGAAATGTTAACTGCATCCAAACAGCAGATTCATAACGTAAGTGCAACTGATTATTATTTGTCCATCCAGGGTTATGTTTTATTCACAACTCCGAGGTTTCATTTGGGAGAATTTGATAAGAAAGAGATAATTTCTAAAACTTTAGAAGAGATTAGATGTGACCGGGATCTTTTTCTCAGGAAAAACTTGTTTCTTCTTCATTTCATCTTAACGGATGTCTAAGAAAACATAGTTAAAGCAGCACTATGTAACTTTTTCTGTGTTCAAAATTTGCTAAATGTATATAATGAGCGAGTACATCATGAAATCATCTTCCAAACCGCGTTTTTGTCTTATTCCGAATCACTACGGTACACTTATAATAAGTACTTATATTTGGACTATTGTAGCCTGGTCGGGTCGTCACCGCTGCGGAGTAACACATACCTGCGTGAATCGCCATAGACATAAACTTAGAGAAGTAGCTCCGGTTGGAATGTTCTTCCGCGGGATGTGTGCAGTTCTGTTTATTAACCGCTAGAGCGCCAAAAGTTACATAGTGCTGCTTTAAAGGACTAATTCTTCATGTAAACGAATTTTCTTATTAGCTACTGAGTAATTGAAGACTTGAAGCGAGTGAACCCTGTGTGAGATTGAGGTCTGTTTTACATTAGTCAGTCTTCTGAAGGCCTTCTATTCGCAGTGCTGTGGGTCCATCATATAGGTCAGAATCTGAGTTTCTCTGTTGTCTGTCTGTGCATCTGATTTCATGAACATGTGACCTCTACAGCGATTGACACGAGGTTTATGACGTACCATAAGATTTACATGGTTTGGATGAGGGTGAACTTTGTTCATTCTTACAGAACAGGCCAAAAAGAACAGCTGACATGCAAATATAGCTTAAAAATGGCAATGAATATTGAATAAAGAGGGTTTAATCTATCTGTCTGTCTGTCTGTTCATCCATTCGACTGTCTATCATCCATCCATCCATCCATCTGTTTATCTATCAATCGATCATGTCTATTTTTAAATACATATGATAACAGTAGTTTCCTGTGGTTTGCAGATGACACTCTGTATTTACCTGCTGAGTAAAGGTTATTTTAGCCTGTAATTGTCCTGCGGTTCTGCTGAGCGACTTGAGGTTTTGAGGTGGTTCAGTTCAGTAATGCCAGATAAACCTTGTGAACCCGGTGTTTAGAGTTTGACCTGAGGACAACATTACGAATAGCTCATATCACCACACACACACACGCTCATAATGCTGACTAGACTCCTCACGGCTTGCATAAAGTTTATGAAATCACAGAGATTGTCTTCATGCACTATGAACGCTCTATATGTGATATCTAGAAGAGAATGACCTCTGGAAGACAAATATGACATTTAGTATTTGCTTGGATTTATTTACAGATTTTATTTCTACAAAACACATCAGAAGTTCTTAAAGGGATAGTTCATCCAAAAATGAAAATTCTTAGGAAAGAGCAGACTTGAATCACGAACTCCTATCAACATATTATACATTAATATGTTTTGAGCCGATACCTTAAAAAATATGTTATTTAAAAAATACAGTACAGAAATATCCTATATGCATTTACTATTAAAAATATAACATTTAAATTCAAAGACATCAATAGCCTTACATCTCATCTAGAGTGAACTGAATTATTGATTCATGTTGATGAATGAGAAAGAATGTGCAATTTGTAGAAAACGTGCAAAAGATTTCTTTGCCTTAAGGTGCACAAAGTTGATTTTAAACTGCAGGCTTTTCCATTTAAGTGTAATTTAAAAACACTAAAAATATTCCATATGAAAACACATAGGGCTGCTCTGATTGCACATATATCTTATGTTCCAGCAGTTACACAGACAGATATATAGGAACAAGGCACAAATAAAAACAAATGCTCCCTATTCACAGCCCTATTTGGTCTTCATATAAGGACAAGAGCAGCAAAATGCCCCAACCGCTCAAAAGTCCCAGATTCTGCAGGAAAAATATCAGCCAAGGTCTTTTAGTGTCCACATGAACCAGGGAAGGAAGCTAGATGACAAAAACAGAGTTAAATTAGCAAACACTGCTGCTGTTTTTGACTGCTGAACACGCTGAGAAGTTTGAAAGAGAAAACTGTTCACAGCTTGATAATGCGGTTATGTGAGAAAGCATTTTCGACTGAATAGATTGTAACGTACCATGTCTGCCAGACCCACGTACAGAAAGAGGCCGGCGGTGACAGCCGAAATCCACTCCTTAGCAACCGTTTCCGTGGAGACGGACAGCGCGATGTACAGACCGACGAAGGAGGTGAGAGAGCTGCCCACGTTCAGCAGCAGAGCCCGCTTGACCGACAAACCACAGTGCAACAGGATTGCAAAATCACCTGAGACCAGAGAAAATAAATTCAGATGAAGCACATAAAGAAGAATCACTATTGAGATCTCTTTCATGTTATTAAATAAATGGAGACTTTTGCTGAGGTTTTCAGCTGAACTCTTAAGAAACCTTGAACAAAAGAAAACCAAGCTTTTTTTTGGGGGGGGGGGGGTGG
>NW_015645553.1:118450-126682 GCF_001515625.1 Sinocyclocheilus rhinocerous
AATTCCCAGCATTTTTCCTTTTGTTTTGCATTGTCATGAAAATAATGTCAAAATTCAAACAAACAAGCAAACAATGTAATGATTCTAAAATAAGCTCCTTTTCCCAAAATAAAATGTGACCCTGGAGCACAAAAGCAGTCTTAAGTCGCTGGGGTGTATTTGTAGCAATAGCCAAAAAAAAACATGTATGGTTCAAAATTATCGATTTTTCTTTTATGCCAAAAATCATTAGGATATTAAATATCATGTTCCATGAAGATATTTTGTAAATTTCCTACCATAAATATATCAAAACTTAATTTTTGATTAGTAATATGCATTGCTAAGAACTTCATTTGGACAACTTTAAAGGCGATTTTCTCAATATTTAGATTTTTTTGCATCCTCAGATTCCAGATTTTCAAATAGTTGTATCTCGGCCAAATATTGTCCTATCCTAACAAACCATACATCAATGGAAAGCTGATTTATTCAGTTTTCAGATGATGTATACATCTCAATTTCAGAAAATTGACCCTTATGACTGGATTTGTGGTCCAGGGTCACAAATGTGTAATTTCTTTTTTGGAGTGATATGTGACTCAGATATTGCTTAACAGTTTTTGTGAAACCTTAAGTCTCCTGAGCTAAAAGGAGCAATTGCTAACTCATAAAACCTTCCTCTGGTTAGGTTAAGATCAATCAATCAATAAGTGCAGAAGGAAGAAAAACATCACAGTCAAAAAAAACAAACAAAAAAAACAGATGGAATAAATAAAATTAAGTAAATGCAAATCAATTTGAACATTAAACCATAAAAAATTGTATAAATCAAAAATCATTCATTAAGTTTAGAGATATTTTAGTACCCTTTGATTCACTATTAGAGTATTTGTTAATATTCTGCTAATATTTTGATTTTTGTTTCATATTTTCTGTTAGGTTTTAGTAATTTTGTTTTGTCATTTTATTATTATTATTAATATTATTATTAAATATGTCTATAGTTTTCATTGTTAAGTTTAAGTTTTTAATTTTAGTTTATTTAGTTAATTTTATTTTAGTACTTCAGCTTAAACTAAATGAAAATTATAATTTTTTAACTGAAATATATATTAAACAGCAAGCTGAAGGCAGCAAGCCGAAACGTCTGTTATTTGTATTTATCTCCTGTTTAAATAAAGAGAATTTTAGAGTGCAGACCTTGAGTAATGTTTAAAATAAGAAATAGGTCTTTGCCTATTGAAGTGTTGAAACTGAAATATATATGAAACGTAATTTTGCTGAATAGCTGATTTTTTTTTTTTATATTTTATTTTATTTCTGTTAATATTAATTTTATTTCAAGCAATTATTTTTTTTTTACACTTAAGTTTTAGTTAACAATAATAACTGCAGTTGAATAATTAATCATTGAAAATGAATCTTTTACTTGCATAGAGAGGCGTCAGGAGAAGCACACCACAGGATTTATCAGTCCCTTCATTCTGTGCTCATGAGGGCAAATATCATGTATGTGCAGAAAGCATGAGGCAATTATAATCTAGTGGGGTGCGGTTATGAACGTTTTATGAACTCAGGTGTCAAAAGTATCTAATCTGTGTTTATCTGGGACGTTCATGACTCAGAGACTCTTTATAGAAACCACTGCTCAGATGTTTCCACAAAGTCCTTCAGCAGTGACTAACAGCTAGTCAGCACTTGTTTTTCTCTGAACAAACACGGTTTCTATATATAGCACATTTTTATCAAATACTTTTATTCAGCAAGGATGCATTAAATTGATCAAGTGACATTTTATAATTTTACAAAAACAAATAATCCTGAAAAATAAAATGTATCATGGTTCCCACACAAAAATATGAAGCAGCACAACTGTTTTCAACATTGATAATAATCAGAAGTGTTTGTTGAGCAGCAAATCAGCATATTAGAATGATTTCTGAAGGATCATGTGACACTGAAGACTGGAGTAATGATGCTGAAAATTCAGATTTGATCACAGAAATAAATTATATTTCAACATGTATTACAATAGAAAACAGTTATTTTCAATTGTAATAATATCTCACAATATTACAGCATTTAATGTATTTTTTAAAGTTGAATAGAAAAATGCTATTTCATGCTTATTAAAGTGCATGGTAACATTGAACTCTATCTTTACATGAAGCTCTTCATACTGCAGAGCGTTCCAAATCACTTACTGTATTTCCATTACGACACTCCCTATACTGTATGTGCAGCAGACAGCAAAGCAGCTCACTTTGTGTTGTAGTTTATGTATGTGTCTGTGTGTGAGTATCTGTCTATATTAATGTCAAACCAGCACAAAGACGCTCACCTAACTCATGCGGCAGCTCATGGCAGAGCACAGCCAGAGACGTGGCCAGACCAGACCGCCACGAGATGGAGAACGCTGCACCGATCGCCAGACCGTCCGCAAAGTTATGGATGCCGTCTCCAATGGTGATCATGTAGGGAAGCATACGCTGCTCTGAGGGAGAAGAGAAGACAATTATGAAATTCATGAAGCTTTTACTAGTGGCCTGATGGGATATTAATAACCCAATGGTCATTTGCACTAAACAACTCATTTGACTCTCTTAGATGAGTTTTAGTAATATATCGTTAACTCCTAGTTGTGTGTATAATCACCTCTTTTGGGGCCAACAGGTTCCAGGAAGGACTTCTCATTTTTTTCGGCATCCACCTACAAAAAAAAAAGATAAATAAATAAATAGCAATAATAATATTAAATTAATTAATAAATTAATTCAATATTATTCATAAACTAGTAATACAAGACATCACTTAGAACCAACAAACTCACTAGATAACTACAGATATTCAGAGAATATTTAAGCACCTACAATATTATTATTATAAAATTTTATTTAAATAAAGTTTTAACAATTACATATAAAATGTAATAAAGTGATAACATTTCCGGTAAATTCCAAAATTTTCAGAAAGTTTCCAAAAAAGTCCTGTAAAGTGTCCAAAAATTCTGCAATGTTTCTAGAAATTTACAAGAAACGTTCCTCCTCTGTGCGACCTTAAACAAAATAATAATATTTTAATATTAACAATAATAATAATAATAACAACAACAACATCACAAATGCAGATATTCAGAAAATATTCAAGCTAATTGTGAATGTAACCTAAATTCAATATTTAAAGAAACTCATATTCTGAGAGCATTTAAGCCTTATGTTTTGTTACTAGCTTCAAATGTCTGAACAGAGTTATTATTGTAAACTAGAACTAAAAATTAAAACCATAAAATAATAATAAAAATTATTGTATTAATTATTTTAGTTACTATTACAGTTATATATATATATATATATAATTAGTGCTGTCAAACGATTAATCGCGATTAATCGCATCCAAAAGAAAAGTTTTTGTTTACATACTATATGTATGTGTACTGTGTTTATTTATTATGTATATACAAATACACACATACAGTATATACAGTATTTTGAAAATATTTACTTGTATATACATTTATATAGTTATATTATTATATTTTATATTATATACACATATATTTAATAAATAAACATAGCATATTTTTCTTAAATATATACATGCATGTGTTTGTATTTATATATACGTAATAAATATATACAGTACCCACTCATATATTATGTAAACAAAAACTTTTATTTTGGATGCGATTAATCGTGATTAATCATTTGACAGCACTATATATATATATATGTATAAATAAAACTGTAATAGTAACTAAAATAATATATCAACGATTCTAAAAAGAAACGCACTGCTTCTGAATTTAGACCCCATTAGTATTAGTTCATTCATCACCAAAGACTTTTTTCTGCTTTTCTTGCTATTTAAAAGTAGATTTCTGTGTGATTTTCTCACCAGATCGGCCTGTGAGTTGGAGTGTTTGTTCTGTTTCTCTCGCTGGAACATCTGCAGGACTTTGCCGTGATCACAGTGATGAACGTCAGACTCCTCCTGCGAACACAGCATCATGTTAGCGGTTGGGAATGGTTTTATAATCGACCCGGACCTCTCGAACGACACGAAAGACTCACTTCATCATGATTATGGTGATGTCCTCTGCGAGTAACGATGGAGAAGATGCTTTCCATCAGGTAGAAGAAATAGATGCCCGCAACAAGCACCAGCAGTTTGTACACATAGTCGAAGTTGTCCTCGGCTTGGTCGTGATCGTGTCCGTCCTCGTGAACGTGGAGGCCTAAGAACTGCACAGAGATCAAACGACATTAACGCCGATCATGCTTTGATTTCCCAGCAGCGCTGTACAGTCATTCTGCACTGTCTGCACTCAATAAGTGAGCTCTGTTTCTCTCAGCAATCTGGTTATTTTCCACTCAGGGCGATGACATGGTGTGACAGGGCTGCAGTTATGTTGACACGGATCTAAACGGATGAGGGAACGTGGGCGCTGTCAGTGCTCGGGGGAAATAATGGGTGCCAGGCCCATTCTGCCCCGTTAAACCAGAAAACTGAGCTTTCAGCGAGACTTGAGAAGATGCCCAGCCGAAGAGTAATCGCAGGGTGATTCAGAAGGATGATGAAGGCTAAAACTAAAACAGCAGCTACTGTATAAAGTTGCATGCAAAAGTCGGCATGTCAGCAATATGAAATATGAAATTTACACTCCTTTGCCCTTTCAGAGTTATTCAAAGCTAAAGATTAACCTGTGTTTTGGCAGTGCCTCTCATGATTTGGGATGGACTGTAATAAGATAAATTATGATGAACTGATATTGTTACATGAATAAACATTAACTGAAATGTATATACAGAAAATATTCAAGCAAATTTATCTGTGAAAGCAATCGAAATTTAATACATGGAGAAACTCACATTTTGAGAGGATTTAAATGATTATTTTCATCTAGTTTTCAAGGCAATATTTCTCATTTTCATGAAGTTTCACAAAGTAAAATAACTAAAACTGAAATAATTAAAAATGATATAAAAATATACATTTTTTAATTTAAATATATTTTAAATTAATAAAAAAAACATTAAACAGAACAAAAGTACTAAAACCTTAACTAAAATTAAAATAAAATAAAAAACAAGCAAACTTTGCCATTTTCATTTAGTTTAACTGGATGTATTAAAATAAATAAATAAAATAAAATAACTAGACATTTACAAGCAAAAACAAAACAACAAAAATTACTAAAATTTTAATTAATATAAAAATGAAAACATAAAATATAAAATAAAAACAAGATTTTAATAAAATTAAAATGATCATTTGTATCAAAATAACACTGATGCATATGCATAAATCTTCACATTTAATATTATTTATTATTTTTTACTATAAATAATACTATTTTATTATATATGATATTTTATTCTTTAGATCAGAATACTAAATGATTCTACACGACACAAACAGGGATTGAAGATGCAAATATATGAAGAGAACCAGTTATGTAGGCAAATAAAGTCATGTAAATACTGAAGCTATCAGCTGCCTCCAATCATGCAAAGACAGCTTTGAATGGGGGAAGACTGAAACTGTTTGTCAAGAGGTTTCAGTGACAAAAACTTTGGGGTCAGTAAAAAGTTTGAAAAAAGTCTGCTCACCAAGGCTGCATTTATTTGATCAAATCAAAATCAATGTCAAAATGATCAATGTTGAAAACAGTTGTGCTGCTTCATTTTTGTGGAAACTGTGATGCATTTTTATTTTTCGTGATTGTTTGATGAATAGAAAGTTCAAAAGAACAGCGTTAATTTGAAACGGATCTTTTGTATGTTAACATTTTAAACGACTTTACTGTCACTTTGGATCAATCTAATGCATCCTTGCTGAATAAAAGTATTAATTTCTTTTAAAACAAATGTTCAATCCCCAAAGTTCGCTGGTAAAGTGTATATACATTCAAAAGAAAAGTTGAGGGTTGTGATTTGTTCCTTTCAGAGGCTTATATTTTCTATTTATTAGGCCTGGGTGATAAAACGGTATCGATATTTATCGATGGTACACCTTCTTCAATAACGATATAAAAATGTTTGATATAGCGCACGATATAGGCACCTGCTCTGAGTGAGGCAGACAGCACACACAAACACGAACACATGCTGAATTGGGTGCTGTGCCTGCCTGTGATGAGGAGATTGTGAATAAAACAATAAATAATATAAGTTGAATTTAAAATAAACATTTGCATTTGAATGCAAAAATGAGAAATATAGTAGCTCAATGGGTAGAAAATGTTGAATTGGTTAAAACTGAAACTAAGCCATTCACACTGAACGCAAATTCAGCGCATTTTTTAGACGGACAAATATGACTGCTGCACTCGCGTCTCACCATGCAAAGTTACAACAGTTTAAACTTTTAGAAAACACGTCACGAATTTGTGGATGTTTATTCCTTTTCACTGCGTCTCATATGTTTTTAAATGCAATCTGTGTGATGGGCGATTCGGCTCTTTGGATTAAGCAATGCATAAATACATGATGCTGTTCTGTACATAATTGTTTATGCAATTTACGAAATTATATTTGATTTATAGGAGTTAATTTAGACGTAATGCACGTTTTTTTATAGACAGTTATTTATTTGCGTTGACAATTTAATGTGCAGCATTATTTTGCTCATTGCACTGAATTTAATGCGCTGCATTATTTTGCTCATTGCGCCCTCCTGTGTTTTTAGCCATTTCCTCAGCTGGTTTGTAACAATAACAACTGCTTTGCAGCACAAAATCACCATATTATGATTACAACGAGACGCAGAGAGCCAGCAGTTGTGTGTATTGTGTTGAATGCGGGCGTTTGCTCACCGCGGGCAGCAGATGCAGCAGAGCGTCGCCCGTCAGAGATCCCACAGCCAGACTGATGCAGAACTGGATGCAGAGCTCGAACACTCGTGTGCACGCGGAGAACAGCAGCACCACGATCCCAAACATGGCCATCAGACAGATGATGAGGTTGGCCAGTGTGGCGTATCCATATCCTGCACACAAAGAGCTCATTCAGTGACTGAACACACACAACAACACATCCTTCCAGCCGGATGAAGGACAGCATTGTGCTTGAGTTACTCTCTTCTCCTCAAGGACTCATTCACACTGAGCTTCAGAAACAGTTACGGGTAATCCAAGCAGAATCAGGTTTGTTACGAGAAAACGGTTTTCTCCTTTTCCGGTTTATGAGTTTGAATGTGTTTTTTTTTTCTTTTTTTCTTTTGTACAAACAATAAAAATACACATTGCCTTGTTAAATATAATATAATATATATATATTTACAAATAAATACAAATCATACTCAAAAAAGTCACTTTTATTTATTTATATTTTTTACTTTTTATTTTTTTCACACAGTATTTTAGCAATAAAATCTGTATTTTTTTTTTCATTGAGATTAAATGAAGTGAAATCATATAATGTGTATATGGGTAAATTTCTAAATGAAATATGTCTGTCATTTAAAACAAACAAACAAAAAGATTATATGCATCTTGTGTACAAAAATAACTATATTTTAAGATTTTTTTAACTTTGTTCATTAAAAAAAGGAAATTTCCCCGCACTTCACTGCCATAATACAGCAATGAAAATCATCCTTTCATTACTTGAAATAAAATAAACATTAAATGAAATAATGATGAATAAATAAATGCAATAATAAATAATATAAAAAACTTTTTCTTTCTCCCAACTTTTCTCATTTTCATTTAGTTTAACTCGATGTGCTAAAATAGCTACAACTGAAATAAAATGAATAAAAACTATATAGGCATATTTAAAAAACATAAAAAAAAATAAAATAAAAAAAAATTTCAAAAATATTAATAAAACAACAAACTGATGCATACTATTTTTAAATAAAATATTATTAAAAATTTTCATTCTCAATAATATTTGTGACCCTGGAGCACAAAAGCAGTCTTAAGTCGCTGGGATATATTTGTAGCAATAGCCAAAAATACATGTATGGGTCAAAATGATTGATTTTTCTTTTATGCCAAAAATCATTAGGATATTAAGTAAAGATCATGTTCCATGAAGATATTTTGTAAATTTCCTACTGTAAATATATCAAAACTTAATTTTTGATTAGTAATATGCATTGCTAAGGACTTCATTTGGACAACTTTAAAGATGATTTTCTCAATATTTAGATTTTTTTTGCACCCTCAGATTCCAGATTTTCAAATAATTGTATCTCGGCCAATTATTGTCATATCCTAACAAACCATACATCAATGAAAAGCTT
>NW_015645553.1:130923-137094 GCF_001515625.1 Sinocyclocheilus rhinocerous
TTTTTTTGCACCCTCATATTCCAGATTTTCAAATAGTTGTATCTCGGACAAATATTGTCCGATCCTAACAAACCATACATCAACGGAAAGCTTATTTATTCAGCTTTCATATGATCTATAAATCTCAATTTCGAAAAATTGACCCTTATGACTGGTTTTGTGGTCCAGGGTCACATTTGTATTATTAACATTACTAATATTTTCTGTATTTTAAAGTGTAAATGTAAATATCAAATGAAACAATGTCATATTGAAAAAAAAACTTTAAAATAAGTCTGATTGTCTTTAAGCAGAAGATAATTGTTTTCTTTTGATTTTTTGGGTGAGATGTAATATATTTTTCATGAGATTCATCCAATCGTGTTTATTAGCCATGTTTCATGGAAAAGCCAATTTGCAATTTGAAAGCTTTTACAATTATGTATTATTATGGTGGTTATAATTTTTTTTAAAGAAAGTTAACATTATATCAGATCAGTTATATATCATATCACTTAATCATATAATGACATGATATAATGATATAATAATATAATTTATTATATGTCATATCAGTGAAATATATTTACAGCGTATGAACAGGTGACTCACTCTCGGCAGTGCTGAGTGAATCCGGGCTGACGGGTGCGGGACTGATCTCAGAACAGCCTCCGCTGAGGATCTGCTGAATCAGAGCAGGGCTGATCTGTGTGAACTGATCTCTGCTCAGTGATGAAGAGTTCAGCCGGTGAATCCTCAACAGGTCTCCAGCGCTAAAACAGGCCTGCGAGCGCAACAGAATCCACACTGAGACATGCAAATGCACAAAACATATTTCCGCATGAATATTTCATTTCACACCATAGCGGCGCCGCTGCTCTGATAATCATGCGTGAAACACTCGCATTTACTGTTTGCTGAATTATTAATTCCACGCATGTCAGACGACAGGTCTTATTTAGACGCCGTGTGAGCTTAGAGAAATTGGAAATATTCATCATGACTAAAAATGAGCTGGACGTTCGTCAGCACATGCACTCTTAATTTGGCTGTGATTATGACTGGGGACAGATGAAACGCGTATGTCACAAGATCCATCAAGAGAAAGAAACATTAGCGGCCGCTGACACTTCATGTTACAGGCCTCGTAATAATTTCTCACGCAGCCACATGATTGCTTTCTTCGTCAAGTGCCACGGCTAAATGATTGGATTTCTGTGGCTTGCAAAGATTTCCCATGATGCCCCATAAAACTATAGAATGTACAGGGAAAAATACATGTTTTTATGTTGCTGTAAGGTTTAGCGAAGCACAGAATCAGGAATTAAAATTTGAATAATAGAAAGCGAAATGCAATTCAAAGAAATTCAACACAGGTCATGCATTCAGCGAACCCTTGTCATAAAATCAAAGTTCATTTATAGCTATAACAGTCCCTTTGATGAACAATGGTGTGAGATCAGTTATGTGTCCAGATGTGTTACTTTAAGGTTTGTTCAAATTAATGCATGATTGATTACCACAACTTGTGAGTTGATGTAAAGTTAATCATTTAATAATGCAAAAAGTAATGATACAGTAAAATAAAGATTTACTCAAAATTATATAAATATTTAATTTTATTCATTTATTTTGTTATATTTTATTACAAAATATTTTATTTGTTAACTTGCATTTCATGGGACCACCACCACTAATAATAATAATAATAATACGTTTTTTTCTGTATTTTGAAATGTGCTTAATTATTGCATGATTTATTACCGCAAGATTTCCCAAACTAGGGCTGATGAAAAATTATTGATTTAAACTGCAAAAAGTAATATATAAAATAAAACAACAATTTTGGGAAAAAAAACGATTAAAATAAAAACTTACTAAAAATGATTTAAATATAAATATTTTATTTGTTAATCCTTTTTATGTGACCATTAATAATATATATACTTTTTTTTTTTACTTTGAGATTTACATATATATTTTCTTACCTGTGTTTCATGATGTGACCATTAACTGACATCAGAGAAATGTTAACATGTGAATGTGTTGTTAAATGATTAATTATTCTACGTTAAATTATTAAATCTTTAAATATATTAACTTAAAATTTCAGAGGACTTGAAGAAAATCTTGTAGGTCAAAGCGGTTCAGCTGACAAAAATGTTTGGAAATCCCAGGATTACCGTGTCCCAGCTGTTGTTGGTCCGATGAGCATCCAGATGCCTCTGCCTGTGGGTCTCTGTGCTGTGCTCGTCAGCATCATGGTCATCATGGTCATGTTCCTCTCCACCCAGGTTTAAAACCTTTAGAAGCCCCTCAAAATCTGAGGAGAATAATATTATCAAAAACCAAACATGATCACAACAGTTCCATAGATTATACCATATATTATACTGATGCCGAACTATTGTAGGACTATCATACCATGAAGCGTGAGATTACCAGAGCCGTAATGGCTGAAGATGTAATCCAGGAAGTACTGCTGCTCAGGAAGGTGGTGTGTTTTCATGCAGTCTCCACGCAGAGCGTGATAGAGGACGTTTCCCATCACGGCGTCCAGCTCTGTGTGCGTGTGATCACTGTGCTGATGGCTGCTCTCTTCCAGGATGTCCTTCAGAGTGAGACAGGGCTAAAAACAGACAAACACAAGACAGATGTGGCCATCAGCGTCAAATGTCTATCATTTGTCAGTTTGCATTGCGTCTTGAGAGGCTTGCTGTCATTCTCAATGACAAAAGTCAAGTAGCCATTAGCCTTTGCATGCTTTGCTTTACAGATAACCGTGAGCATTCACTAAACAACATAGACATAACTAACCCTCCTGTTGTGTTCAAAAACTGGGTACAACTTTTGTATTTAGGGTCAAATTTACCCACGTTGGTAGAATTTTTTTTAAGTATTAAACTTTATGTTCTCATGTATTTCATATCTTAGTCTTTGACAAGCTACAAAAAAGGTTTTCTGTTTCTGTTTTTTTAGTGTTTTTCAAAGTGTTGATATAATTGATATCATTACTAAAACAAAACCTTTTCATTACTTGAAATCAAATAAAATAATAAAAAAAATTTTTATTTCAAATTTTCATTTACTTCAAGTTGAAGTAATAAAATCACTAAAACTGAAATAAAATGTAATAATATATAAACTAATAAAAATGACTAAACATTACATATTTTATGTTCAACTCAACTAGATGATGAAACAAATATATATAAAATATATATAAAGTAATAAAATAATGAATGTAAAAAATAATAAAATAAAAAGTAATAATATATAAACTAATAAAAATGACCTAAACACACAGCAAAATGACTAAATATTACATATTTTATGTTCAAAATTATCTGCAAAAGTTACAGATTTTTTTTTGTATACTGTTGAACTCAACTAGAGGATGAAGCAGTGAATTTCCCTTGGATGATTCAGAAAACGAGTTTCAGTTTCGAGTAAACTTTGAGTCTTAAATTACATAAGTTCTCATGTATTTCATATTTTAGTCTTTGACAAGCTACAGCCAAAAAGGCAACATTTCAAATTTTCATTTACTTCACGTTGAAGTAATAAAATACCTAAAACTGAAATAAAAAGTAATAATATAAACTAATAAAAATGACCTAAACACACAACAAAATGACTAAATATTACATATTTTTATGTTCAAAATTAGCTGCAAAAAATTTACAGATTTTTTTTTGTACTGTTGAACTCAACTAGAGGATGAAACAGTGAATTTCCCTTGGATGATTCAGAAAACGAGTCTCAGTTTCGAGTAAACTTTGAGTCTTAAATTACATAAGTTCTCATGTATTTCATATTTTAGTCTTTGACAAGCTACAAAAAAAGGTTTTCAGTTTTTTAGTGTCTTTAGTGTTCTTTCAAAGTGTTGATATCATTAAAGCTAAAGCATTAAAAAATTAGTTACTTTAAAATAAAAAAAGAAAAGAAAATATAAAAGCTACAATAAAGGTTTTCTGTTTTTAGTGTCTTTCAAAAATGTTGATATAATTAACTAAAACTAAAACAATTTTTAAAAATCCGTTACTTGAAATAAAAGAAGAAAAAAAAATCAAAAATCTAAACAAACCAGTCAGTTGCCAATAAAGTCAACATTTCGAATTTTCATTTAGTTTAAGAACTAAAATAGCTAAAACTATATAGATATATTTAAATACATCACATATTTTTATGTTTAAAATTAGCTGCACAGACACAAAACTGACAGATCTTCAGGGTTTCAAAACTGAAACAGTGAATTTTCCTTGGATGATTCAGAAGACGAGTCTCGGTTACGAGTAAACTTTGAGTCTCACATTTCATATTGGTTCTCATGTATTTCACATTTCAGTCTTTGACAAGCTACAATAAAGGTTTTCTGTTTTTTTGTGTCTACAGTGTATTACAATACATATTTTTAAAGGCCGTAAGTTTTCACTTATTTTCCAGAAATCTCCACTTCAGTAGCACTTAAAATGTAAAAAAATACATATATTTTTCAAAGTAAAAAAAAAAGGAATGTTTCATAAGAAACTTTTTAAATCTATATTCTATCTATATTCTGAAGGTTTTACAGAGGGGTTTGTTCATATATCATTCGCCTGATATATATATATATATATATTTAACATTTTATTCCTAAGATTGTGGTAAAAATGTATTTTCCAGCTGTTGATAGTATGATTTATAGATAGATTTATTGAGAATCTGAGATTAAGTCATAATTTTTTATCTATTTTACAATAATATTCCATTTAACCTTTTTGTGAAAATTTGGTGCTACTAACAAACCTCAAAACGTTATACTTACATAAATTTATAATACAAAAGTTAATAGTTACCCAACTGAAAACTGAAAAATACTTTTTATGGATTAACATGAATCTCTAATCTACATAAAAAGAATCAATCTTCAAAGTAATACAAGGTTCAATGTACAAAAAGAGCCATGCTAAACTTGACCACAGGTCCTGCCAAAATCTCCTCTACCACAGTAAAACTGTAATAAAAATTAAAGCTTTTTATAATGTATCTTACTATTGTGGAGGCCCACATTCATTTATTAGGATTTTATAGTTTCACCTATACAAAAAAACAAGTGATGATCACTGATTAAATAAATAAATAATAAAAAAAATATCTCAGTGATGTTTTCAGCAAAAACTTAGGAGATTTCAGTCAGATTTTTTTTTTCATAAAACCATGGGTTCATTGTTTGTCATTTCTAATTATGGTAATATATTTCATAACGCAGGACTACGCTATAGTGCAGACAGGGCTAGATGTGTCACAGCCATAGTGACTTATACACTCTAAAAAATGCTGGGTTAAAAAGGGACAAACCCAGCTATTGGGTTGTTTTGACCCAGCGTTTGGGTTCAAAACAACCCAACCGCTGGGTCAAAACATCCCAATAGCTGGGTTTGTCCCTTTTTAACCCAGCGCTGGGTTATATTTAACCCAGCATTTTTTAGAGTGTAAGGTTAAAGTCAAAGTCCAATCACATAAACACCTTTTTCTAGTGCTTTTTGGTGATCAAGATTGTTATGTTGGTTTTGTGGAGTAGTTTTATAAATACAATAAAACCAAAACGTAAGACATTAAGACAAGGCTCTACACAAATAACTGATTTGATCTGAAAGGTTAAACTTGGGTCAAGAGAAGAAAAACTTTCCATAAATGTCAAGCTGAAGAAAGTTGTCATGTTTTATTAAAGCATTTTTGTTCTTCTTGTTTTATGAATAGTTTTGCATTTCATAATTGTTTATCATTTTAAGATATTAAATGACCCAGCTAATAATGAACGTTGTCAGAACGTTCTGGTAAGGTTCTCTCATAGCTTTGAACAAACATTCTTCCAGTAACGTTAATAGAACGTTCGTTCAACGTTACAGGTCTTTAAAAATGTTCTAAAAACTTGTACTTTTTCCTGAAGCATTTTAACTTGACCTTTATCTAACGTTTTTAAATGTTACTACTTGTTTTAGAACATTCTGAGAACATTCACAAGTAACTTTCCATAATGTTTGTAATATGATGAAATAAAATGTTCTAAAAACATTTAAAAATATATTTTTTTCTTCCCGAAATGTTTTTTTTTTCACGTTCATCTGATGTTTTTTAAATGTTAATACTTATTTTAGAACATTCAGAGAACATTCAAAAGTAACTTTCCATGTTTGTATAAAATGAAAT
>NW_015645553.1:141582-156792 GCF_001515625.1 Sinocyclocheilus rhinocerous
CGCTGGGTTAAAAAGGGACAAACCCAGCTATTGGGTTGTTTTGACCCAGCGTTTGGGTTCAAAACAACCCAACCGCTGGGTCAAAACATCCCAATAGCTGGGTTTGTCCCTTTTTAACCCAGCACTGGGTTATATTTAACCCAGCATTTTTTAGAGTGTAAGGTTAAAGTCAAAGTCCAATCACATAAACACCTTTTTCTAGTGCTTTTTGGTGATCAAGATTGTTATGTTGGTTTTGTGGAGTAGTTTTATAAATACAATAAAACCAAAACGTAAGACATTAAGACAAGGCTCTACACAAATAACTGATTTGATCTGAAAGGTTAAACTTGGGTCAAGAGAAGAAAAACTTTCCATAAATGTCAAGCTGAAGAAAGTTGTCATGTTTTATTAAAGCATTTTTGTTCTTCTTGTTTTATGAATAGTTTTGCATTTCATAATTGTTTATCATTTTAAGATATTAAATGACCCAGCTAATAATGAACGTTGTCAGAACGTTCTGGTAAGGTTCTCTCATAGCTTTGAACAAACATTCTTCCAGTAACGTTAATAGAACGTTCGTTCAACGTTACAGGTCTTTAAAAATGTTCTAAAAACTTGTACTTTTTCCTGAAGCATTTTAACTTGACCTTTATCTAACGTTTTTAAATGTTACTACTTGTTTTAGAACATTCTGAGAACATTCACAAGTAACTTTCCATAATGTTTGTAATATGATGAAATAAAATGTTCTAAAAACATTTAAAAATATATTTTTTTCTTCCCGAAATGTTTTTTTTTTCACGTTCATCTGATGTTTTTTAAATGTTAATACTTATTTTAGAACATTCAGAGAACATTCAAAAGTAACTTTCCATGTTTGTATAAAATGAAATGGAATGTTACCTTAACGTTTGTATAACCAACAACAACAACAACAAAAACACGTGTTTAAAACATGTTAAAACGTTTTAAATTTTTTTTTTTGAACGGTTAGAGAGCATTCGAAAATAATGTTTTCATAATCTAGTGGTTAAAGAAACATTCCTAGGACTTAATTTTGATATCTGTGAACTCTCTCATACATTTTAAATACAGATAAATGCCACAGGTCCGCGTTGTGACAACATGCCCCAATACCTGCTAAATGCTGAATGGACTGAATCTTTTATACTGGAAAAAATCATTTGTCACACCAAATGAAATTGAATGTTACCTTAACGTTTGTATAACCAACAACAACAACAACAAAAACACGTGTTTAAAACATGTTAAAACGTTAAAAAAAAAATTTTTGTAATTACGGGCGTTTTGAACGGTTAGAGAGCATTCGAAAATAATGTTTTCATAATCTAGTGGTTAAAGAAACATTCCTAGGACTTAATTTTGATATCTGTGAACTCTCTCATACATTTTAAATACAGATAAATGCCACAGGTCCGCGTTGTGACAACATGCCCCAATACCTGCTAAATGCTGAATGGACTGAATCTTTTATACTGGAAAAAATCATTTGTCACACCACAGGACTACTTAAAATGAAGGTCAAAAGGAGATTAAAGGTGATTAAAATTACGCAAAGACATCGTGACCGGTTACAAAACGCATCGTTTCAACAATTAATCTGTTCAGCACAAGTAACGAAGTTCATGAACGTGTTGCATGTCAACTGCTGATATAAAAGAGGCACTTTGACGGCACCGATTTTTTATTTCTCTTCTTAGGCGTGATTTATTCTCTCCAACCGTCCTTAACTTATATCGTCAGCCTATATAAGAGAGTTTACTTGTATATCATTATGATTTAAGCCACAAAACAGTGAATTACGCGCCAATTCTTCAGTCAGATTCTCTCAGTTGTAGCGCACGAGCCTTCGCTGGACCTCGACCTCTCCAAAAGCCCGCAAATATATCCTACCTTTCCACACGACACACCGGAGCACTGCACACGGTTCTCCAGCCGTTCAAACACCGAGAGAAGCGCATCTTCTGTGAGGAACTCTTCACCTGGAGCCACCAAATCCACAACTCTCGCGTAAATGTCCTTTTTGTCGCCACGCGCGCCGATAAACGCGCACAGGCAGACGAAACACAGAACTAGAACACCTCTAGCCTCCATAACCGGTGTGTTTTATCCCGTTTTTCGGTATTCAGAGGGGTTTTCAGATGAGATAGGTCCGATAGACTGCATGCAGACACACAGCAGCTTTAGAGAGCCTCACACGGGTGATACCTGCTCAGGTAGAAGCTCTCCTTGCCCTCTGATTGGTCACTTCTCCACCTGCACTCAAATACGTCTCATAAAGGAGGGAAGCCTCTTCCCTTCACCTGCACTGAGGGGTTCGGACAGGGGCTGCCCGCTCTGGAGATCACATTTCAGGACTTTTCAACACTTGCCCTCTAGAAATAATGCCAAACATGTGATATTTAACACACAAAAAATGACAAAAAAGAGCTGCAGCCTATTGAAATGCTGCACACCAATACATCTCCTCTCAGAATGGGCCTAATTTCAGGTCTGAGTGAAGCGTTCACTGAATGGAGGAACTCAAATAGGCACGATTGAGACACAATTCAACTACTGGTATTAAATATTACATTTTGGCTTTCAGAAAAAGTTTGCATACATATAAGGCTGGATGGTTTTTCTAACACAGAGCTGTTTGTACATCAAGATAAAAGTCAAGACCGAAAAAATGATTAGTTTTAAATGATTAGTGGGGTTGCCATATTTGTTGTGGTAATTTTACACAATACAGATTCCTATTGTGACAACTTGCCCCAGACAGTGACAATATGCCCTCCACAGATGAATTGTACTGTATGCACTTTACTGGGCAACAATTCTGGTAATATCCAGAAAATCTTTAAAGTATTTAAGGTTTGTTTCTACACAGAAATTGACTTTAAAATCTGTCTGGATAAGCAGCATTTGAAGTAATAAAAAGCTGATAAATACAAACCTGTGACCTCACATTCTATATTAATGCAACAAGTTATGTTCCTGGGCAACAGTAAACAAACACAATTATGATGAACTGTAATACTGAGAAAAATATTTATTCTGATTATTGTTATTATATAGCTATTGCATCAGTTTTATAAAAAACAAGCACATTTATTACTGTGGTTTTAAGAAGGTATAAAGTACAACAGTAATATAGATTTAACCGCACTGACACTATTAAATGAGAAAAAAAAATTCGAATTGAATTCTAACTTTTTAACATCAACACTGTTACTGAATTGAATCAACATTAAACTGAACTGAGCTGAATTTTAAATCTGTAGGGCTGATTTACAGTTGAATTTTTTTATATGATAAATTTTACAAAATGAACACTGATATTTTCCTTTTTAGCTGTGAAGCTGCTTTGAAACGATCTGTATTGTACAAAGCACTGTAGAAATCAATGTGACTTGGCTTAAACATGGTAAAATCACTGTAATGCACAGACCCTTGTGCTTTATTGCATTATTTGTTGCAATTAAACTTTTTTCCTGTACACTCTCAGAAAAAAAAAGTACAAAAGGGGCAATACCTTTTTAAAAAGTATATCTTTGTACGCTATTTGCCCCTAAATGTGCATAATAGTACCTAAAGTGTACATTTTAGTACCTTTTAAAAGGTTACCAACCCAGAACTGAATTCAACTTCCGTAATTAAACATGCAACATAATGACAAACAATATAGTCAATATACTGCTTAAAGCATTTATTTTACGATTTACATATAAATATTTTAACAGTACTATAAGGATACAGTATGTATGGTTATTGCACAATATGCCATAAGATGTACACAAGTAATCCATCGCAAAACGTCTGTTTCTTTTGTGAACTTTGCCGTTTTATTCTGATCTGGGTTCAGATCCACCTGCCCAAAAACCTGATCTTAGCCTTCAAAAGAAAATCTCAGATCTACATGACAGTCTCAATCGGAACTTTGTAACATCAACACTGTTACTGAATTGAATCAACATTAAACTGAATTGAGCTGAATTTTAAATCTGTAGGGCTGATTTACAGCTGAATTTTTTATATGATACATTTTACAAAATGAACACTGATATTTTCCTTTTTAGCTGTGAAGCTGCTTTGAAACGATCTGTATTGTACAAAGCACTGTAGAAATCAATGTGACTTGGCTTAAACATGGTAAAATCACTGTAATGCACAGACCCTTGTGCTTTATTGCATTATTTGTTGCAATTAAACTTTTTTCCTGTACACTCTCAGAAAAAAAAAGTACAAAAGGGGCAATACCTTTTTAAAAAGTATATCTTTGTACGCTATTTGCCCCTAAATGTGCATAATAGTACCTAAAGTGTACATTTTATTACCTTTTAAAAGGTTACCAACTCAGAACTGAATTCAACTTCCGTAATTAAACATGCAACATAATGACAAACAATATAGTCAATATACTGCTTAAAGCATTTATTTTACGATTTACATATAAATATTTTAACAGTACTATAAGGATACAGTATGTATGGTTATTGCACAATATGCCATAAGATGTACACAAGTAATCCATCGCAAAACGTCTGTTTCTTTTGTGAACTTTGCCGTTTTATTCTGATCTGGGTTCAGATCCACCTGCCCAAAAACCTGATCTTAGCCTTCAAAAGAAAATCTCAGATCTACATGACAGTCTCAATCGGAGTTTGAGGTGTTAGGACGAGTGAGGATGAGGCCTGTTTATGCAGCAAACATGGAGTGTTTGAAGATCCGAGCGGGGCGGATATGTCGACAGGAAGTGAAAAGTCAACAGCCAATCAAAAGGTATGTCATTTGCACATCACTGAATGGAATGAGGTCAGTTAAGCAGCTGAGAGCTTTATGACATTTACCTAATAAAGATGAGGAAGAGGAGAATGAGCTGAGCTTTGATCTCAACAAAGTGAGTGACTCAAAAAAACACCATGTTCTTCATGCCAGACCTTGCTCTTTGAGGAGACTTAATGGAGTTATTTTAGTATCAGCTTTGTCTCTGTTGTTCTAAAATTCTAAGAACATCAGAGAATTCTTCTAAAATTCTAAAATGTTCTAAAATTCAGAAATATATCTGTCATGCAGTAAGAGTATCACTCTAAAAATTATTTTTTTGTAGTTGCAAAAAAACAACAAAAAAAAAAAACATAACTGGAATTCATTTTTCAAGAAAATACTGAAACCTTCTACTTCAACATGTCATGTTTTATTCACTGTTACTTGCAGTTTCTTTGTAATTATTAGTGAATTTTACTAGCATTTCAAAGTAAACCCTACACCATTTTTTCCCCCAGTGTAGAGATATAAAATTCATCAAATTAATTCGGCGTTGGGAGAACTTGATGATAAATATTTGAGTTCATATTGAGATTTCTAATACTGTTAAAATCTCAACAACAACAAAAAAAAACATAACTGGAATTCATTTTTCAAGAAAATACTGAAACCTTCTACTTCAAAATGTCATGTTTTATTCACTGTTACTTGCAGTTTCTTTGTAATTATTAGTGAATTTTACTAGCATTTCAAAGTAAACCCTACACCATTTTTTCCCCCAGTGTAGAGATATAAAATTCATCAAATTAATTCGGCGTTGGGAGAACTTGATGATAAATATTTGAGTTCATATTGAGATTTCTAATACTGTTAAAATCTCTTGTAAAGCTCCAGAAGAGACACATGTGAGTCTAGGAGACACAACAGAGCTATTAAAGAGATCTCATTTGTGATTGGTGTTTTTCCTACAGCACTTTCTTGTAGAAGAGTGTCACACCTGTGTGATGTACCTGTTGGTGCTTCAGGATCTTCAGGTGGGCTGTGTGAAGCTTTATGGTCTAGTCTTATTTACCCTGAAAAGAAAAAATGCACTAGCATCTTACGATCTTAATCTTCATGTAAAACTCAGAAAATACTAGAGGAGAGTCTTTAACAATTAATATCACAACTGTCATACAATCATGTTTGATTTGACAGATTTGGCCAGAGGAGGGCGACCTTGTCCCTTCTAATGTAGGAACTAAACAGCTGAAGTTCATCTGTGAGGGATCTGCAAAGACAATTTTGGAGACTGTAAAGAGAATTTAGTATGAGTAGATAACACATTTTACTTTTTGCTCACGGCTAGTTTATCCTTTCTGAACAGCAGGGGTTGTCAACATTATTACATTACTCTACATAGTTTCCTTGTCTCTCAATTAACACACTTACCTTTACAACAGCGTCAATGCAGCACTTTACTGTGTGAAAATGAACAGATTTTCATTTTTAAATGATAGTTTTTTTGCTTGTCAGAATCATGCCAAAATTAAATAAGATGTGATTTATTTCAATTGTACATTTTATAGGTGAAATGTGTACTTCCTGCACCATTAGAATCAACAAATATTTTAAACAGGTTCCCTGAACCCGTCATTTTTCTCCTATTTGTAAATTCACACATGCATTTTCTTTTTGCATGCATTTGTTTTTCATTTTTCATGGATGCATTAATCTTTGCATGCATGAATGAATTTGTAAATAGTATATCCTTTTGCATGTAAAAAAAATATTAATGAGTGATTCACATTTAAAGTTACTGAACAAATATACCTTTATATGCATATAAACGTAAGCCTAAAATCAACCAATTCATGGATGCATTAATTAGTAAAAGTTTATTTGCACGTAAAAAGACTTTAATGAGTGATTCAACTTTAAAGTTATAAAACAAATACACTTTCTCTGATACACGCATATAAACTTTAGCCTAAAATTAACCAGCATAAACGTATTTATATAAATGCATTAATGTATGCATGCATGATTTTTTTAAAGAAACATTTTTCATTTTGCGTGTAAAAAGACTATTTAAATTACTAGAACAAATACACTCTGATACATGCATGTAAACTTTAGTCTAAAATAGACTCGCATAAACTATCCATTTATAAGCATGCAGTGATGCACGCAGTTTTAAAATAAAAGTTTCTTTTTGTACGTAGAAAAGAAAAGTGATTCACCATTAAAAGAAGTACATACAATCCTATACATGCATACAAAATTTAGCCTAAAATAAACTTGCATAAACATATTTATATCCATGCATTAATGTATGCATGAATTGTAAAGAAACTTTCTTTATTTTTACACGTAAAATAGACTATTTAATGACTCATTTACCTTCAAGTACAGTTGTGGAATACACTTTCTCCTA
Organism: Sinocyclocheilus rhinocerous; assembly: GCF_001515625.1. Lineage (NCBI taxonomy): Eukaryota > Metazoa > Chordata > Actinopteri > Cypriniformes > Cyprinidae > Sinocyclocheilus > Sinocyclocheilus rhinocerous. The sequence goes on from NW_015645553.1 coordinate 148,751, forward strand.
TACATGCATATAAACTTAAGCCTAAAACGAATCAGCATCAACCACGCATGTATGTAAATGCATTATTGCATGCATTAATTTGCAAAGAAAGTTTTCTTTCTGAATGTAAGCTATAATTATAAAACAAACACACTTTCTTACATGCATATCATGAACACACAAACAGAACTTTTTAAAGAAATGTCTGTACATGCAGTACCTCTATGAGTCTCCAGGGGTCCAGAGACAGAGGGAACAGGATTGGCATATGACCCAGATCAGACCTGAACCCATGAGTCATCAGCTCTCCTGTGTCTTACAGGAACACGTCACCTACTGTGCCATGGCTCTGATGCTTTTATAACTCTCATGGTTCACACTAACCACAGATTCTTGTGGGGACCGACAAAGGCCCCCAAAGTTCAAAGGTCGCTCTTCCCATGCACCGTTCCCAAATCTCCTCCACGGAGACTTGCAACCGTCAATTTAATAAAACCCTCCAATATAACATTCTGCTTACTGTTGCAACCTGCTGAGATTGGACAGAAGCCTGCAGGTAAAAGCTTAATAAGACCTCACCAGCACACACTAGTGCCGTTTTTACACGGCTAATAATATAAGTGCCGTAGCCCCTGAGAGTAGAGAAACAGGCAGAGAAAGCCGACAAGCAGATATTAACCACCTTGCTTTATTACAAACAGCCTCCATTACTGCTAAAGATAGCCGATCCCTAGCTACTGCAGGGTCTCGAGTGTAGCAGAGGGGGGAAAGGACGCTGCCGTTAGCCAGTAATTTAGGATGAGAGGGAGCGCTCACGATATTGATCTTAGCTCGGCTTTTGCTGAGCAGAGTGGAAAAAAAACGAGAGTCAGAGAAGGTAGGAGGCATCGGAGCGATCCGATTGGCTCCCGGATCTATTATCTTATACCCCGGCTGACTCGGCCGTCCTGTGACAGCGGTCTGCCTTCTATTGTTATGTTAAGTATACTTTATTAGCAGCTCGTAGTCTATTTAGGAACAATTCATAGAGGGTTTCTAATGCAGATGGGGACTTGTATGGGAGAAAGCATAGATTTGACAAATTTAGTCATTGAATACGCTCAACAAAGACATGTAAAGATTGTTAGGCCTCATTACACACATATGCATGGAAATATTGATTCAAACTGGTCTCTTATGAAAAAATTTATAAAAAACACAGTTTATGCATGTATGGAAATATTACATTGGAGAATTAAAGGTCCCTTTTTCAGGTGTAAATTAAATTTTAAATTAAATAAAGGTGTAACGTTTTTTTTTTTTATTAAAAACACTAACAAATATTTTAAACTGCATTTTATAACTCTATTTATAATTTCAGAATTATTATTATGCATGCCTTATATTTTCACAAATTAATGGCAGGACCATTTAAAATTAACTAGTGAAAGCAAAAAAAAAAAAATACACTTGCTATACATGCATATAAACTTTTTCCTGAAATAAAGTACAATAAACGCCCATTTATATAAATGCATTAATGTATGCATGTATATAAAAATTGTTAGGCCTCATTGCACATATGTGCATGGAAATATTGATGACAATTCATCTTTTATGCAGGTGCAAAAGAAAAAAATATATATAAAGAATAAGAAAGTATTATGCATGCAGTGTCATTTCATTGCAAGACCATTTAAAATTAACATCTGAAAGCAAAAAAAAGTGCTTACAAATGGTTAAAAATTGTGAAAAAACTACACTTGCTATACATGCTTATCAATTTTATTCTAAAATAAACTAGCAAAAAACACCCATTTATAAAAATGCATTAATGTATTCATACATAAATTTGTAAAGCAACTTTTTGCATGTAAAAAAAAAGACTCTTTAATGAGTTTCTGAAGGTCTATTTATGTTTAGCGAAACTCTTGCTTGTCTACAGCAGTTTATTATTTGCCGTTGATTTGATTTTGCATTGTGTAAATGACAAGATTGATGGCATGGGCTGTTCCTGACAGACCCTCTCTGCTCTCGCACATGAGCTCTCCCTCCCTCTCTGTCTCCAGTTAATGATCTTCATATTAAGATCACTTTAGGACCCAGGAGTGGAGAGGGGCCCGTCCCACATGGGGGCCGCCTTTGTGTCTGGATAGACACAGGGGAGACTGGAGACATTAACACCACCTCAAATCATGCAATGATCCCCACCACCCCCGAATATGCACACACACACACACACACACACACACGTTTTCTTGTAGTAAACATGCTATTTTACATGCATATTGCACACTTTGCTACTCATTACTAGTTGCATTTTACTAGTTGCATCTTATTATCTTTATGTTCTTAAGTGATTTTGAACTTGACATTTCAAAGGCTTTATTTTTTGTGAAGCTTCTATTTTGCACACAAATTCACCTAGACATACACGCACACAAACACACACACAAACACACACACACACACACGCAGACAGATCTGGCCAATCATAAATGAAGCGTTAAATGAAGAAACATATAGTACTGCTCTCTAGGGACAGAGGGTCTCGCTCACAAAAGGAGGGTCCCGTCTGAGACGGTGCTGTCATTAGCTTCTGGCTCCGCCTCAAAATTTCAGCAGCAGCCAATTAAAGGTTACCCTCGATCTGCTGCACTGTCAGATGAGGCCAATCAAAACCACGCCCATTAATGACAGCAACAATGCTGCTTTTCAACAATGTATCTTCCTTTGCTTCAAGTGCCATTGTGAAGTCTTAAGAGAGATCAGACTTATTGCTGATGATAAAACAGGTGAAAAAAGCCCACAGATGCACACTGAAGGAGGCTGTATAAACTGTATAAACAACCTCATTCTAGCAACAGCATAGCAATGTGCTAGAATGGCAACCAACACATCACCCTAGCAGTATGGCAGCATCTTTTGCATGGACTAAAATCAATAGCATTGTGTGACAATTTAAAAATTCACTGTTGTAAACTATTTGCATAATTATTTGAAGAGGTTACAGTCAGTGCATGCCAATTTTGTCAGGATGAAAATCAATGGCATAGCAAAGACTTCCACTTCAATAAAAAAATTATTAAACTGAAATTCTAAATAAACAAAACAAAATGAGAGGATTTGTGCGTCCACTTAGTGTTTCAATGATGCAAATACACTGCACTAGAGATGCCAAAATGAGCAGTAAACAGGCTTGTGATTGGACGACTGAACTTATATCTGATGCACGATGCATCTGGCATTTTTCTTACATCACTTGCATAGATTATTTCCAGTTTCACAATATGAAATAAGAGAACAGCATGAAGCCAACAGCTATAGTTACTGTGAAGACTGATATACTCTGTTGTACTGAATTCGGATTATAATATCTCAAGCTCCTAGCAAAGCAAAACAACAAAAAAGCATCGCATTTCAATTCATATCAGCCATTACACAACTTTCACACACTCTTTTTTTCACACTGTTTTGAGCGCATGCACATCAAAAGTTGCCATCAATCTGTGAGGAGGAGCGGTGTTGTCTGTGTTTCCAGAGCTTGTTGTCTGTTTAAGGGAAGATTTATGGCATCTAACTTCACGATGATAGGTTTTATAGCATAACAAGTACTGTTGTCCCAATCAGCCGCACGGATGATGGATCTGTTGTTGGGGTGAGAGACAGTGTGACTGAACGAGGAACTGTTGCTGCTGGAATGATGAACCTCACAAAGCAAGATTGATGCTCTGCCCCGGACAGCGTATGAATTAACATCTCCTTCTCGCTTGTTTACACACTCTTCCCCTTTCCTTCCTGCTAACATTGGCTTTCTAATCAAATCAGATCAAATCAACAGTGCTTTACCGCTGTGATTGTCAAACTAGCGCCGGAGCATTCGTATGAATTAATTAGCATTAATATAATCGGCGGTAACAGTGATAACTGCATAAACATGAGAGGTGCTCATTATTTATACTGTATATGAATAACGGGATGCTTGTAATGTCAGAAATGTGACCATCATCGAGTTTTACTGCGCTAATGTGAGCTGATTTGGATGCTTTTTGAAATGACAGTCACGTACAGTTACATACAGGTTCTGTTACCTGTTGATTTCATGCCGGTAATATCTGGTGATGAGCTCTGGTTTTCACTAAAATATTTTGTGGGCTACAGCTTTTATTATGTGGTTTAATACCCAGAAGACTGTGGGCTTGATACTCTGTGCCGCTCCTATTCTACTGTGCCTGATCTGCAGATAATTCATTTGTGAATATGGTAGTGGTGTTTCCCAGTGCAAATATCACAGTAACTATTGCGCATATTTTGGGTTAAAGATAGAAAAAAAAGAGCCAATAACCACAAAGAAACCACTTAGCCATCACCAAAAACACCCTAGCAACCACACAGCAATGCACTACATACCGCCGTTCACACCCTAGGAATCTCATTGACGCTATGCCTTAAAAAACCCCAGAACACTCTAGCAACCAACCACACAGAACATCCTGGAAACTACACAATAATGCCCTATAAACCACCCAGAACAACACAGCAACCGCACAGCAACACCTTACAAGCCAACCACCCCAGCAACCACATAGCAACACCCTATAAACCCACCCAGAACACCCCAGCAACCACATAGCAACACCCTACAAACTACCCAGAACACCCCAGCAACCACATAGCAATACCCTGTATACCACCCAGAACACCCCAGCAGCCACATAGCAACACCCTACAAACTACCCAGAACACCCCAGCAACCATCTGAGAAGTGAACATCTTCATTTGCTCTCCATTTGATCTCATTGCTGTCTAGTAGCAACAACTGAGCAATGAAAGAGATCTCCTTTGTGGTTTCTCTTTCCCTTTGGGAACAGGACAGATGCCAGACATAAGAGAGAGATGGAAGAAGGTTGAGAAAAGCTACAGGCAGATGATATCTGGGAAAGCATCCTGCTCGGTGCAGACTTCAGGAAAGTACACTGGGATCGACCTAGCAAGAATTACCAGTGTTTATTTTGTTTATTCTGGGGGTTAAAACTTTGTGTGAAAGCACAGCAGGGCTCCAGCTTCAAACAGCTCAACTAGTGCTGGGAGACAAGCGCCGTGCGTTTCTACTCGGCCACGCTCTCGGAAAAACAGAAAGAGGGAAAAACACTTCGCTAAAGACTAACCGGATTAACCGTCATGCTTTATATCAGCAACGAAAATATAATCTTTGCAAAAGAGCGGAGCACAACAACACCCTATATACCACCCAGAGCACCCCAGCAACCACATAGCAACACACTATAAACCACCCAGAACACCCCAGCAACCACATAGCAACACCCTATATACCACCCAGATCACCCCAGCAACCACATAGCAATACCCTGTATACCACCCAGAACACCCCAGCAGCCACATAGCAACACCCTACAAACTACCCAGAACACCCCAGCAACCATCTGAGAAGTGAACATCTTCATTTGCTCTCCATTTGATCTCATTGCTGTCTAGTAGCAACAACTGAGCAATGAAAGAGATCTCCTTTGTGGTTTCTCTTTCCCTTTGGGAACAGGACAGATGCCAGACATAAGAGAGAGATGGAAGAAGGTTGAGAAAAGCTACAGGCAGATGATATCTGGGAAAGCATCCTGCTCGGTGCAGACTTCAGGAAAGTACACTGGGATCGACCTAGCAAGAATTACCAGTGTTTATTTTGTTTATTCTGGGGGTTAAAACTTTGTGTGAAAGCACAGCAGGGCTCCAGCTTCAAACAGCTCAACTAGTGCTGGGAGACAAGCGCCGTGCGTTTCTACTCGGCCACGCTCTCGGAAAAACAGAAAGAGGGAAAAACACTTCGCTAAAGACTAACCGGATTAACCGTCATGCTTTATATCAGCAACGAAACCACATAGCAACACCCTACAAACTACCCTGATCACCCCAGCAACCACATAGCAACACCCTGTAAACGACACAGAAAACCCCAGCAGCCACATAGCAACACCCTACAAACTACCCAGATCACCCCAGCAACCACATAGCAATACCCTATAAACCACCCAGAACACCCCAGCAGCCACATAGCAACACCCTATATACCACCCAGAACACCCCAGCAACCACATAGCAACACCCTATAAACCCACCCAGAACACCCCAGCAACCACATAGCAACACCCTATAAACCCACCCAGAACACCCCAGCAACCACATAGCAACACCCTACAAACTACCCAGATCACCCCAGCAACCACATAGCAATACCCTGTATACCACCCAGAACACCCCAGCAGCCACATAGCAACACCCTACAAACTACCCAGAACACCCCAGCAACCATCTGAGAAGTGAACATCTTCATTTGCTCTCCATTTGATCTCATTGCTGTCTAGTAGCAACAACTGAGCAATGAAAGAGATCTCCTTTGTGGTTTCTCTTTCCCTTTGGGAACAGGACAGATGCCAGACATAAGAGAGAGATGGAAGAAGGTTGAGAAAAGCTACAGGCAGATGATATCTGGGAAAGCATCCTGCTCGGTGCAGACTTCAGGAAAGTACACTGGGATCGACCTAGCAAGAATTACCAGTGTTTATTTTGTTTATTCTGGGGGTTAAAACTTCGTGTGAAAGCACAGCAGGGCTCCAGCTTCAAACAGCTCAACTAGTGCTGGGAGACAAGCGCCGTGCGTTTCTACTCGGCCACGCTCTCGGAAAAACAGAAAGAGGGAAAAACACTTCGCTAAAGACTAACCGGATTAACCGTCATGCTTTATATCAGCAACGAAAATATAATCTTTGCAAAAGAGCGGAGCACAAGGGCCGGATGGCACAGATGAAGATGTAAAAATACAGGCATCAGGAGAATTTTGTCATAAAGACGCCACACGTGACTCGTCTTTCCAAACACTTCAAAAGCTCCTGCCGTGGAATCAGCACAGCTTTGATCTGGAAGACTGTGGCCGCATCCGATTGGCTTTGCTGGCACTCGGTGACAGAGCAGAAGACAGAAAGAGAAAGAGAGAGAGAGAGAGAGATAAAGCGGCAGAGATGCAGAGAGGGGAAAGCAGGTCAGTGGACAGCCGCCTCCAGGGAGGAACGTGAGGGGTGAGAAGATTAGGAATGCCAGACTGACCACAGCAAGTGGAAGAGAACAGATGTCCAGGGTCCCACGACTCCCAGGGGACGGAGACAGACACTGCACAGGAATCCCCCCAAAACACACACACACACACACAGACTCTGGACAGAGTCACCAGGGAAACATGCCCGGATGCCCCCTCCAGTTAAATCCCCTCTGGTTGAAGGTTGGATACTCGTTTAAGTGAGGAAAGTCTCTGGTGGTCCTATTCCACCTTAAAACATCTCATATACTGCATCTTTCTTCACTGCATCATATAAACTAAACAGACGCTGATAAATCTACTGAAAGCAGAAAATAAGGGGCCCTACAAACCACTCAGAACACCCTAGAAACCACATAACAATGCCTAAACTCTAGCAACAACATAACACCAACCTATAAACCACCCAGAACACCCTAGCAACCACATAGTAACACCTAAACCATATTAAACACCCTAGCAACCACATGGTAACACCTAAACCACATTAAACACCCTAGCAACCACATAGAAATGCCTAAATCACCTTGAACACTTCAGTAACCACATAACAATGCTTAAAGTCCCCATGAAATCAAAATTAACGTTTTTTTGGGTGTTAGTATCAATGTTAGTCTTAAGGTTATCTATAAGGCAGTGTGCTCCAAAACAGTGACAAAATTCGCATTTAGAAGATATAAGCATTCAAAGCTTGCAGTTCGTCACTTCCGCCAAAACGGCTCAACTATTTTTTTGACGTCACATCGTACTTCAGCTTCTCATCAAACTTTCTGTCCAATCAAATGCTCTCTAGAAGCGCCCGCCCCCTACACTATAAAATAAACGCTGCGCGGCTGAAATCGGTCACTTGTTCACAGAATTAGTATTTTCTGTACAGTGAATGGCACGTAGTGCACTATATAGGGGACAGGGAACGATTCAAACAGTGTAAACATGCTTTTCATTGAGGAAAAAAAGAAGTCTGGTTTGGCGCTGTGTC
>NW_015645553.1:157207-235842 GCF_001515625.1 Sinocyclocheilus rhinocerous
CAGACCACAAAATGTATCGGAGCTATTTGAATTCTACACAGAATGCTATATTTTATAGCAATATGGATGAGATTGTGGCTGGCATACCCTGTCAAATGCGGCTTTACGGAGCTCAACGGCTCTAGCCCAAGCTGTGATATAAACGAACGCTATTGGCTATTTTAAAAAGGGGCGGGGCTGCTTGATATGTCCCGCCCTGCCTTCCTGTTTCAGTTAAAATGACGTCAACAAATAGAGTAACGCTGCGTGTTTCTAAGCATTTCAGGGGACCTTTAAACCACCTTAAATACCCTAGCAACCATATAGCAATGCCTAAACCACCTCAAATACCCTAGCAACCACATAGCAACATCTACGCCACCTTAAATACACTAGCAACCACATAGTACATAATACACTAAATACACTAATAATACACTAATACACTAAACCACCTTGAACACCTTAGCAACCACCTAACAATGCCCTACAAGCCACCCAGAAAATCCTAGCAACCATATAGCAATGCCTAAACCATCTTAAACACCCTAGCAACCACATAGCAATGTCTAAACCACCTTAAAAACCCTAGCAACCACATAGAAACGCGTAAACCACCTTGAACACCTTAGCAACCACATAACAATGCCCTACAAGCCACCCAGAAAATCCAAGCAACGATATAGTAATGTCTAAATTACCTTAAATACCCTAGCAACCACATAGCAATGCCTAAACCACCTTGAACACCCTAGCAACCACATAGCAATTCCTAAATCCCCTTATTCCCTAGCAACCACATAGCAATTCCTAAACCACCTTAAATACCCTAGCAACCACATAGCAATTCCTAAACCACCTTTAACACTTTAGCAACCACATAACAATGCCCTACAAGCCACCCAGAAAAACCTAGCAACTGCATAGCAATGCCTAATCCACCTTAAATACCTTAGCAGTAAAATAAGATATAAAATATCTTAAATATCTATTGGTTTGCAAAGCAATTTAAAAATGCCTCAATCTGTGCTCAGATTTGCCAAGACAACTTCACGTTTCTGGGCCTCTCTCTTTCTCTCCGGCATCTTTTCTGATCTCATTGCTAGCTCAATTATTTCTCCTAGACAGTATTAAATATAATGCATAACAAAAGAACTTTACTTTAAGTCTCTTGCTTCTCTAAACACATGCATCTCCTGCTCTTCTCAGCATCTCAAATATTGTCTGCAATCAACAGTGAGAGATCTCAATATGAACTCAAATATTTCTCAAATGATCTGAGCTGCTCCACATTCCTTTATAGCTCTAGACTCTTACTTTATTGGAACTATTGACTCATTTACTCTGTTATTATTTCTTTTTAGGAGAAATATCTGAGACAAAGGTGACACTTAATTGAAACTGATATCTTGGTTCTGTGGCGACGTGTCCCACTTCTCGTTGTTAGTGTGAGAGCTCAGCTGTTGGTTGTGGAGTCTGTGGTGCGTGAGAAACGAGGGATGTGGGGAGAGTTTGGAGAGTGTGATTAACTCAATTAACAGCAGCACTGTCTAACGTGTCAAAGAGGAGGATGAGAAAGTCGGTCATACAGTAAGAAGAAGAGGACGGATGGATGGATGAAGCGTGAGAGGCTGTAAAACACAATTTTCCACCAGCTGTTAAGAACAACTTCCTCTGATCTCCAAATCCTGCAATTTTCACCCCACAAAACTCTTTTTCCCCACAAAACTGCCTCCACACTTGTTTAAATCTTTCATAACTTCAATATTTTTTAAATTTATGTATTAAAAAAAGCATGTGGGTATATATTAAAAAATGTATTAAAACATTTTGTTTTAAATGGTATATTTTGATTATATATTTATAAAAATAAATATTTTTAATAATTTTAATAATTTGTAATTTTAATATTTATACAAATTTTACAAATTTGTTTAACCGTTGGATTTTTTTTTTTTTGAGACAAATTAGAAAGTTAGTATACTTTGATTAATTCAATGTACCTAATTTATTAAACATTGTGATTTAAATTAATCTACCTGTGCTTTTCTAAAACTGAACTGAATATGTACTTATGAAAATTTCCTGTACAGGTTGACAAGGTCCTGTTTTTCTGTCCTACATGCATCATTAGCAGGCCAAGTCAACCAATAAAACTGGTAATATTACACCCAAAAAACAATGTTGAATAACCTGAGTGAGCGATTCAGATCTGCTGAATGTGAAGATTCCCCTTAAAGCTTTAATTAACTAGGACTCGCCCCCTTTCGTAGATGTGATTAAATGCTATTTGAACCTCTTAATTGCCAGTGTCCTTAAATTGTTTCTTTTGGTTGGCCGAATCGCCCGTCATGAAGGTGACTGTGTTTCAGGGTCGTCAGTGGATCAAGTCATGATAATTAGCAAGCACCTCATTCACAGACCACCATCATTTACAGAAGTCCTTTGTTTGCTTTACTGCTCTGATGAAAGCGAGCACATCTCTCCCCAACAAGACAAAAGCTGTGGGATGAGTTTTATGATAATGCATGGTTTATAAGACATGAGCAATAATAATAGCAATGCTTTATATAATTAGCACCATTACAGACTGGATATAAACAGTAAATCAAGCACTGGTTCACTGTTGCATTGGTAAAAATGGCCAAATAATGTGCAAAAGATTTGTGTTTGTAAAATCTAAAATCACAGAATTTATAAAATTATAAAATGTATAAAATCGTATATAGCCTATATATACACAGTACATGTATATACACACACACACACACACACACACAAACACACATATATATGTGTGTGTGTGTGTGTGTGTATGAATGTATGCTATATATGTAAAAGTATGTTAATCAAGCACTGGTTCCTTGTTAAAAAGTTGTATTTTATATCTCTCTCTCTCTCTCTCTCTCTCTCTCTCTCTATATATATATATATACACACACACACACACACACACACATACATACATGCGGGATGTAACGATATCAAAATCTCACGATACGATAATATCGGGATATGAAGTCCACGATACAATATTTATTGTGATATTTTAAAAAAAGACCAATGAAGAATTGGAAAAAAAAAAATGCAAATTTAGTACATTTTAAAGTTAAATTATTCTATCTAATGCACTTGGAGAGTTCAAAATTAAGAGCTCCAAATGTTCTTAACTAAGAAAAAACTTAAGTCAGAAAAAGTCAGTGAATTGACTTGTACCTGAACTTTAAAGGGGACTCAACCCTCTTTTTATTTGTGATATACCATCTCAGTCTAAATTACATTCACACTGATGTTTTAGAAAGCCAAACTAATTAGAATATAATAATAATAACATCAACAATGAAAGTAATAGCCATATATTGTAAAACAACCGCACTGTAAAATACATGAAAATTCATATTTTATAAGTATATTATTTTTGCTTTACACTACAGTAGGGAAATTACAATACTTCTTTCCTAATTTCTACACTTGAAAGAGATATTTTGAATTTGGATGCATTTAAACCGCTAGCTGTCAGCAATTCATACTACACTTTTAAGCTTTTATTTTGACGGAAACGGCATTAGAGCTTTTATTTTGAAGGAAAACTCCAGCTTCAGTCAGTGTTGCCAATTTAGCAATTTTGTTGCTAAATTTAGCAACTTTTCAGACTACCCTAGAAACTTTTCCTCCCAAAAGCACCTAGCAACAAATTTAGCAATTTTTAAAATTTATTTGGCAACTTTTAGCAACTTTTGATAAGTGACTCAGACAAAAAAAAGGCACAAATTTTCCATCCAAATTACACAAAAAGAGGAAACCAAAGATGCCTAGCAGTACACACATCACGTGAATTAAACTAGCTGCTATTAGCAATTGTTCAATTTAATAGTAATAATAATAATACTAATTGAATAATTGTTCATTTATGATACACTTTGTTAGTAGCTTGTACCTGCGATTGTTGATCAGTTAGTACACTGTAAGAAAAATGGAAAAGATACTAGTAATTTTCCAGGACATTATCCATTATCCATTATAATCCTGTAACCCGAAAACACAATGCGTAATTTAAAATGCAGGTAAAATCCAATACGTAAAATTCTTTCATATTAACATAGTAGATTGTGCCCTATTTTACAGACTTTTCTTAGAGTGTAGCATACTAACTACTAATACACTGCTTAAAGCATAATTGTTGAGAATGTGTAGTATTACTAGTTTACTAGCTATTAAAAAAAAAAAAAACTTAAATGGCAATCATTCAAAAATGTGTTCAATAATTCAATGTATTTAAAAATACAGTTATTTATATTTTAATATTATATTATGCATATTATTTTACAAAGAAATCTAAATTAACATATGTAAAATATATTTTGCTGAGATTTGATGTTGTGACAATTTTGCGTCGTGATTATGCAATGACGTCATCGCGCAATGACATCACAACCTCATTTAGCAACTTTTAGCAACAAAACACCTTCCTTTAGCAACGTTCTCTGAAAATTAGTTGGCAATACTGGCTTCAGTGAGAACAGGCTTAAAAAAAAGTGCGTCTCACTACAAATCTAGTGAAGTGCTGTAATCATCTGCTGCAAAAATAAAGGCTAACTAGCTTTTGCGTTCCCAAATGCACCCTAAACTCACAGCACATGCAATAAACGAGTTGACAGCATTCATTCACTGTGAAGGGAGCCGTTCTGAGGCGTGGAAAACACCAGATCACCAGCTGATCGCCTGAAAGAAGTGTGCGCTTCACTTTGAAACAAGCAGCAAAAACAGACTTGATGAAGGGATTAAGCCATATTGTGCTTTCGGTTTCAGTTCGTCTGACAGATACTGTGTCAAAGCATAATGGCCCAAAACACAACTTTAAAGACCCTTTATGTTAGAACAAGAAGTTTAAATATATATTTAAAAACTACACTTTTTTACCCAGAAGAGTGTTTCATATCATCATGTGACCATGCACGATAATACCGAGACAGTTTTGGTATCGCGATATTTCGATATTGATAATATCGTTACCTCCCTAGTGTTCAAAAAATATTTTATAATTAACACAACGAACTGGATGCATACCAACTAAAAGTAAATTAAAAAAGTAAACAAAAAGTAAATCAAGCACTGGTTCCCTGCTGCATTGGTAAAAACGCTCAAATACGGTGCAAAAGTAATTAAATCAGTTCAGTATTTTGAGCAGAATGGTAATTAGAGGAATTCCTCAACATTTTCTAAGCAGAACAACAATATTTTGACCTTTGAATCACTGATATTTATATCACTACTGGTTATTAACTAATTACATATGCATCTGCCAAATTAGAAACCCAGACAAACAGAGGAAGGAAGTTAATTGGTTACTGGAATATTTTTGCACAAGATACATAAACACGGTTATATAGCGAACGTCCCGCTTAGCACGCGAGACATAAAGCAGGATAACGGCGGCGTGACAAGTGAAGCAGAATGGATGAAACACTCCACATGTTGCAAGCCCAGATGAGACGGTACGGCTACCGTATATAATTAAAGCAATTGCATAAGCTGTTCAATTATACTCCGCCTGATAGGCAAAGCACCCTCCCGCACTCCTCGGCTTGAAGAACCGGGAGAAAAGGGGAAAGGAGGCCTTATAATTACAGACGTGCCATATGGTCAGCATGGGGATCGTGCAGAAATATTTACTTTCCCGCTGTATTTTTTTAAGGCAGCTGATATTATGTCTTTGTTAGCGGATGCCAGCGTGCGCTGTCAGAGTTTGTCAGTGCTTGGCCATGCTGCAGACCACCATCCAACACGCGGCTTTAATTAGCGTCTGTGCGGCAGTCATTATTGCAATTAGCGCGGATGTGCGCGTCTGCCTGGGGTACCTGAGCAGAACCTGCTTCTCCCTAGCAGCTCCTCCCTGGGCCCAGCAGCTGCTTTAACTCACTTCTCTGTGTGTGTGTGTGTCTTACTTTACTTAATTATCTGCTTCTTATTTTTTTATATATCTGTTCTCTGGGCCCTCATTTGATTATCATTAGGACTCTACGAGCCGAAGAATACCAAAAGTTTACTTTTTTTCATCTCTCTCATTTTCTTTTTCTTTTAAAAAACATTGTCTTGAGGTGCTTTCGCACTACAGCTGTTCCCGAGGTCCGTTTACTGCAAAAAAAACACATTTTCCTAATCAGTATTTGTGTCTTGTCTTTCAGTAAAAACATCTTTGAAATGAGATATATTTACTAGAGAAACATAATTATGTGAGATAAGACTAAACAGTTTATCTGACGAATAAAACCGCACAAGATAGTAAGACTTGTTTACAGAAATTCTTAGTTTTTTTTTTTTTTTTTTTTTTTAAGGTGACATGAAAATCTGACTTTTTCCCATGTTTAAGTGCTATAATCAGGTTCCCGGTGCATCTGCCAACCCACAAAACGTGAAAAAGGACAACCCAGTAACTTTGCTTTGATAAGCCTTTTTCTGCAAGCTTGTTAAAAAACGAGCCGCTCAGATTTCACTCCCCCCATGATGTAGAAAGGGGACCTTATTATAATATTACCGCCCCTTGATCCGCACGTTTCCACCCATGGCGCCGCCATTGTGTTTTTGCAAGCGACAACGGTGTACCAGTTCTAACGCCATGGCGAAAGTTCGAGCAAAGCATGCTAACTATTCTGCCTTTGGCTGCACAGACGAGCACAGAACACTATTTACTGTATATTACACTGCTTCCACACAGATCTAATATAAACATGTGATTTCTTTCCCAGCTGTTTACCTTCACAGACATAACCGACTGTTTTTGTAACTTGTGTGCTTTTAACATAAACTTGTGTTTATTTGACAGTTTAAGCGCAATAAGTCATGAAAGAGAACTTAGTTTAGTACTCACATGCCGTGTGACAGACGCTTTCTGTGCACATGCTTCGGATGTGTGCGCTCAGAAAACTGTATATCATAAGTTTAAACTGATACGGCTTTAAAATGCAAGATTTCAGCGCGATAGACATGATAATCAAAATCAAACAGATGTTTTTCAGCAGAGTATCTGAGCTGTAAAGGCACAGCCCTATTCTGGAAAAGGGATGGGGAGCAGCAGCTCATTTGCATTTAAAGAGACATGCACGAAAACAGTGCTTATCTGCTTCCACTCAAAATAGCCATTTTCAAAATGACAATGAAATTGATCTGTGGGTATTTTGAGCTGAAACTTCGCAGACACATTTTGGGGATACCTGAGACTTATATTACATATTGTTAAAAGGGGAATAATAGGTCTCCTTTAAGCATAAACCATACAAGATTTTGACGGATTTAGGATTTATTAGCAAAAACCTATAAACCAGCTGGAACACCCTAGCAATTGCACAACAATCCATTTATCTGTGTGTGTGTGTGTGCCTGAAAAAACATTCAAATTGGCCTTAAAAATTTCAAGCTCCAAAGTTTTTAAACCACTTCAAACTTTCTAGCCAGGCTTTCTCAACATCAGAACTTTTCTTGACAATTTTTTTTCTTATCTAATTATCCTAAGCAACTTTTCTTCTCAGGTGAACATGTCTTGTGGCCTTGTTTTCAAATAAAAACATCTAAACAAGATACATATCTCCGGAAACATTCCGCAGTACGGCGGCCGCCGCGCGTCCCATCATCCGTTCGCCCCGTGAAGTGCTTCTCCATCTATCTGACGTGTTCTCGGAGCCTATCAGACCCCTCGCCTGACACGGGAAGATAATTAGCCGAGCGATTAGGTAAACAATGGGCTTAATTGAGTAATCAGAGAGAAGGAGAAACTGCAGAGGCTACGATTAGAAATCTTCAGCGGCGGCGCTGGGTTTGTTTGGGGAGATGAAGACGGATTTAATCCATGTGATTCCTGGGAGAGATGCGAGATCTTCCCCGCGGAACGCAGAGACGCCGGAAACTTTCCGTCTTTGCACATGCTCTCTCGCTCTTTCTCTTTCTCTCTCAGAACTCCACAGCTGATAAAATGATTTTATGATTTAATGCACCGATTCTGCCTCAGGCGTGAAATCTAAGCTCATGTTACGGTTGGTAGTGATAGGTTTTTTTTTTATTGCTTCCTTGCTTTTCATGCATTTTGCTCTTTCAGCATTCACACAAAACTTGTGGATGCTTAAGATCTTGTGTCAGTCCCCTTTGAAAGAACCAAATTCAGATCTTTTTAAGTGAACTAAAAAGTGAATAAAAGTAAAACAACTCACTCGCATTCACAGTAGCCAGGGTTACTTACATAAATTTTTTTTGTGTGCAGATTTTAGGACATTGCATTGAAAAAACTGTAAGATGCAAATAAATAACATGTATATGCACATTGAAAATTGGTGCAGTTTTCATAAGGTAAGATGACGTGCATAAACTATCATAGACACAATTGATGACTAATGCCTGACTAAAGTCATGTGACTGAATCATTTTCTCCCATGCTAAGTCACTTCCAAACGTTGTTCACTAACAAACATGAAATTTGGCACTAAACTATGAAAGCTTGTTTCCGCCATGGGATAAAAGGGTAATTATGACTCCCCCCCCCTAAGATATAAACTTGCAATGGTGAGAACAAAAGTCAGAATTGTGAGATAAAAAGATGCAATTTTTTTTTTACATAATTGCAAGATATAAACTCAGAATTGTGAGATAAATTAGCCTATCTTTTTATTTATTCATTTTTTTTTTATCCTATGATGGAAACAGGCTTCTGTACTAAACAGCAAGAGCAATAGTAGCTTCCCCAAACTCTATTTCCATTTTGTGCCAATTCAGTGGCGATTTTGTTCTCTTGAAAACAGTTTGTTTTTCAGAAATGTGATATTCCAATGTTTTCCCATCATACACATTTCAAACAGTAGTAGTATGCTGCATATTGTCACGTAAACTCATGTTACATTTAATTCGGCTGATAGTGTCCAGTGATCAGTTATTTGACATTTTTAATCTAATTAGTATACAACATCCATTATAAGTAATGCGTAAATGCATACTGCATGCTGTGTATTTTCTGTATGCATGAAACTAGTTACATATGCCAGAATGTGCAGTATACAACCAAAGCACACTGCATACTGTATCCCACAATGCAATGCAGTGTGGTGAACGAAACAGAAGTAAAATCAGCTTCCTTCTGGACTAGTTTGATGTGGCTTAAAATTAGATCAAATATACAAAATATCTGTATGTATTTATCAGCTTTATTTGCAAATTTGTAATATTCCACGTTTTCATGAATTGCATGTGGCAACTTGAATGGAAACATGGCTGCGGTCTCTGGCCTTAAAGGGGTCATAGGATGCTACATGCACTTTTACAAGTTGTTTGACCAACCTATAATGATAAAAATCCACCCGTATTTAAAAAAAAAATCTCGTTAAATGTTTTCCCCTTTCTCAAATCGAGCCGATCTCAGATGCCTGTCTGTGTGACATCACAAAAACAGGCCCCTCCCACGATAGTTTGATTGACAGTAGCGTTTCAGCACAGACTGGACTGGTGTCTTACCTTAGACCCGCCCTGAGCTACCATTGAGAAATTTTAACCAAACTATGTTACAGACTTTTCATTAAGACCCTAAAGAATCATATCAACTTGTGGAAAATGGGCATCATATGACCCCTTTAAGAGAGTAGTTTACTCAAAAATAAAATTGACATTACTCACCCTCATGATGATCCAAACCTGTATGCTGTTATTTGTTCCAGTGTTCATGCCACATAATGACAGCTCATAGTGACCACATCTGTCAAAAAGAACAAAAAAGCAGCATAAACACAACATAAAAGTAGTTCAGAAGATACTTGCTCTGAGTTCCGATTTACATATTTTGCAAAGTGACAAACATTGATGCAACTGCAAACACACCAGCACTTCTACAGTCCAGCAGCTGTGAAGCGGGAACTCTCCTGTCCAATATCCCAGCAGCCCTCAGATGCCGAACACGAGACACCAGAGACAAACACTCATTCATCATGAGCTGTCAGGACGCCCGGGGCAGCATGTCACGCTGCTGTTGATTTAACAGGACACTGTCTGACACGCTCAGACCTTCCACAACAACTCACCAGATTTACAACTCACAACCTGCCTCTGGATTACCCATTATCTGCCATTATTAGTGTGAGGGACTCTCACTTTCACCAGGACAGAGCCGGACAAATCTGCTCACTAACCTTTCAGGGAGCTACACGCTACAGCAGGGATTCACAAACTTTTTTGTCAGCCTTAAAGTATTTGTGACAAAGTACTTGAAGTCCCCCAGACAATTTAATTTAAATTTAATATAATTTAACACCACTTTTACATGATGATGGTTCTCTGATGTTGGTTAATGCCAGGGTTATTTTATTGAACTAAAACTAAAATTAAAACCATAAAAAATTTAATGAAAATAAATAAATAAATACATAAATAAACTATAAAATCATTACGTGAAATAAAATAACTGTTAGCTGAAATAAAATATTAAAAACTTTATTTCAGCTAATTGCCAAGGCAACATTTCTTACTAAAACCAACATAAAATTAATAAAAAGTGTAGAGATACGTATAAAAAAAGTAACAAAAACACACAACAAAATGATTACAACTTTGAATAAAATTCAAATGGAAATGGAAAATATAAAAATGAAAGCGGATTCAAAATATTGTTTATTTGTTTGTAATAGCACCTAAATGACACTAAAATAACATTGAGGATCACATGAGATGCAGAAAATCAAATCAAATATTTTATTTTTATTTTTAAATAGTTTATTTACAGTTATAGGGCTGTACGATTTGGTCAAGTAATATATTGTGATTATTTTGTCTTATATCGCAATAAACTGTGATATGATCAAAAAGAGCAAAGAGACCACTTCAGCGATAATACTAATACAAGTGTTTTTATATTATTTTAAGTCTAATTATAAAAAAAGAAGACATAAAAAACTATTGTAATAATACAATTGTACTAGACTAATTTGATTTAACTAATTAAATGTTTAAAAATCTTTTTTTATAATAATTCATAATTTCATAGTCATATTTCAGTTTCGATTTCAATTTTATTTCAATTGCAGCCTTATTTATTTATTTAAATTTTACATTTTATGATTTCATTTTTAACTTTTCATAAACTCATAAATCCCCACTTGAGAAATCTTGCACAAGTCTTTTTTTAAAGTCTGCTTAAAATGTGGTTCATTTTAAATGCGGTTTACAGTTTAAGATGGTTTCTGTGTTTTTTTAAGCATGTCCCCCTGCCCAAAATCTGCCAAAACCCTTCTAAGTCTTTTTTTCCCCCTAACACTGACGTCCACATCCCTATTCAAATCAATGGTTTTCGCTGTGCTCACCGATGTAGTGTAAACTCCAGTGTGAGAGTGCCCTTAAAGAATGATCTGGAGCGGGTCGGGATACATGACCCTCGAACACACGCCGAACGTCCGTGCATCTTAACCTCGGACAGCCGAGCAGACTCACGGATTAGCGGCCTGACTCATTATCAGCGCTGAGCAGTCGAGAAACTTCACTTCAACAGTTTCTTTCCAATTTCTCACTTGGTTGATCTAATATGTGAAAAGAAAACCAATCGACCCATGTCATTGGGTTATTATTTTGCTAACGTGAAATAGTTTTTTTTTAAATTTTGAGTGTGCGTTCCAAAATCCAATCAACATTCCTGACCACAGAAAAGGACCCTTTTCCATGCGCTGAGATTAAAACCCCTCCAAATTAATAATCGCTAGCATTCGACTCGGAAACCAACCACTGTGCAAGCTCTTAAGAGCCTTTATTTGCATATTTCAACATGCTTTGTGAATTCCGTCCACTCAAGAAGCGATATTCCTGCAGTTTGGAAGGATGATAATGTTCAGCTTGATATTATGGCCGCACTGCATATGGCGTCTGTCTCTGGCAGGTCAATGATGATAGGCTGCTTTATGAGAAACAGGACGATTTCAGAGCCGAGTGACGCTTGAAATGCTGTGATTGAAGAGGAGTGGATTGAAAAATGAACCTGTGCACCATCCGGATCCCTCCACGAAGGTCAGCCGTTTACCTGTCGGTGAAAGAGGCGAAGCAACACTTTTAGTACTCAGCACAGGATCCAGCTCACATCCAGTAAATAGAACCTTTGCCCAAACAAAAGCATTTATTTAGACTCCCCAGTACCTAGAAATACCCTCGCAGTCTGGGAATACTTACTTAACTAGTATATAATGTGCACTGCATGTTTTTCTTTCATATAGTATGTGAAACGGATTTCAAAACTGTCACATGATCTCATCATGTTGAAAGTTGAATACAACAAATAGTGTCCAACAATCATTTTTGACAAAAATGGTTTAAAATCAAGTACACTGTTTACAGTATACATACTATATAGAGCATAAACAGTAAGAGTAGTATGGTAGTATGCAACATTTATACTGTGTGAAGTATGTGCATTTTCTCTATGCATGAAACTAGAAAATCCAAGCATTACATCACTTGCTCATCTATGGATGCTCTGCAGTGAATGGGTGCCGTCAGAATGAGAGTCCAAACAGCTGATAAAAACATCACAATAATCCACAAGTTATCCACACCACTCCAGTCCATCAATTAACATCTTGTGAAGCAAAAATATGCCTGTCTGTAAGAAACAAATCCATCATTAAGACATTTTAACCTTTTTTAACCATTTCTTCTGGCCAAAATATGAGTCCATAATCCATAATAATGCTTTCTTCTGTGGAAAAAGTCCATCTCCTGTTGTCATCTCACATCAAATCCACCCAGATATTTGTTTAGAACCATTTTGGACTGTTTTCACTTGTAAATTGTGTTTGATCTGTGCATATTTCTCTCCTGATTCAGATGTGATGTACTTTTTCACTTGAAGAAGCAATATTATAGATAGAGGACTTGACTTGTACAAGTTAAAAATGTGTAAGCGATGGATTTGTTTCTTATAAACATGCAGCTTTTCACTTGATGGACTTGAGTGGTGTGGATTACTTGTTTTTATCAGCTGTTTGGACTCTCATTCTGACGGCACCCGTTCACCGCAGAGGACCCATTGGTGAGCAAGTGATGCAATGCTACATTTCTCCAAATCTGATGAAAAAAAAAAATCTCGGATGGCCTGTGGGTCAGTACATTTTCAGCAAATTGCCATTTTTGGGTGAACTATTCCTTTAAAATGAAATATAAAATATCTAAATACTAACAGAAATAATAACAGTGCTGAATTAAACAACTCAAAGAGAATACTTGAGATCACAAAAATGTAGCATTACTGCTGTTACTAAAATACAGTTTATTATTGCACAGTGCGTACCGTTTCACACACTGGTTCTCCATTCTGAACACATTCCATCTCTCACTGGTGCATTAAACCAACAGCATTTATTAAATAATGGTTTTCCAGGTAAGTTCATACCCTTAATAGGCTTATGCTCCATACACCTGATCCTCAGAGATGCTGGAGATCTCAAACGGAGAGGTCTTATTATGATTAATCTCACCTTGGCTAATCGCTTCTCTTTGCTAACAATTCTAATATCAGACGCACAACATGTTTGTTATTTTATACTCACCAGGCAGATCTTTACCCCATATGGGAAATTAGTATTTACGGTGGTTTTCTAGTTCTCATTAAGAGTCAATTATCAATGTCTCGTGCTTTAGGAGAATGACAAATTAACTGTTTACAAACTTAGCATAAAATGACTCGACAACATTCGCAAACGCTTCTCGAAACACCTTGATACAGTGCGGGGAATATTCTTTTTAATTTGTCAAATGGAAATCAAACTTAATTAAGGAGAATGGCTACATCTGTTCCACGTAAAGCTTGCAGGGTCCATCAACCCCCAGGTGGTCTGATAATTAAAAACATATTTCTTCCTACTTCCTACTTCTACAACATCTGTTTGGAGAGATCTGCCGTGCCTATACACAACATGACACATCTTAGCCATCAACGTTTATTAACTACGTTTTTCAGATACGGAAGAAATCACTGTAGTGTTTAAACTGAATCTCCAGCTGAGTGTGTTTTGATTAATTTCGGAGGGTCAGCCTGTAGCGTTGTGTTTGTGTTGCCACTTTACTGCTCTCTTATTAGTGCTATCAACAAATGCAATTAACTAAATAGAACTGTGAAGCAATTTAGAGAGTAAAACTCTCTAAATGTTCTTGAAAGAAGTCTCTTTTGCTCACCAAGGCTGCATTCATTTGATCATACAGTAAAATTGTGAAATATTATTACTATTCAAAATAGCTGCTTTCTATTCGAATAAGTTTTAAACTGTAATTTATTTCTGTGATCAAAGCTGAATTTTGTCACATGATCCAGGTTAGTGAATCCATCTTGCAACATAACAGTGCCATGTGTAATTCCTTCTTTTTGTCATTTTGCAATTGTCCTACAAAAAAATGGGGGGAAAAGTCCAAAAAAAAAAAAAAAATCCAAATGTTAAGACATTCACTGTAAAAAAATTATACATAATAATTGATTAACTGTAAAGATACCACAACAAATATGTTTGTATTTAATAATACAGTATTTTATAATAATATGTATTAAATTTAGCAAAAAAATATACATTTCTACAGTAGAATTTGCTGTAAACTATTGTAAAAACTTCTTTGTGAGTAAATAGCGTGAATTACCTTTAGAAAGAGAATAACAGAAGTTGTACAATTAACAAAAATCTATGTAAGAACTTTACCACATGACAAAATTCTAAAATATCTTCCGATGATACTTTAAACACGTCAGTTAAAAATATCTCTAAATAAAAAACACTGTCTGTATTATAAACAGTGCAGTCCAGTAAAATATGCTTTACAGTTATTGGAGTTTGACAACTTAATCATTTAATTAATCGATTAATTGCTTAGGTAATAAATAAAATAAAAAAAATCTTCTTATACTATGATTTATTTTGTGTAACTTATGTCCGTGGCATTCAGAAAGAATATATTAAATAAATAAAAAAATAATAATAATAACTTTTTTCTGAAAACCGTAAAAGGACATTCCCAGATGTCCCTGTGTGACCAGATATTATACAGCATTTAAATTAAAAATTTACTTTTTTTGTTTGGTATGCTTTTTTTATTTGACATTTCTTGTTTATCTGGATTTATCGTATATTTTCATGATTTAATTATTAGCTTTTCATTAAACTCACAAACCCCCAGCAGTTCCTTCATGAACCCAGTTTGTGAAACCTTGATGTAAATGTCATTTTTAATGCACTTCATGTTGTTAATAACAAACGGATTTCATTTTCTTCCTCTTTGTATTTATATATCAATATGGTACAAGACTGGCCTATATTAATCAATGTGATAAAGGAGTCTGGTCAAAAGTAATCTAAAAGTAATCAAAAAGTAGTCCGATTATATTACCTAAAATGTGTAATGTAATGGATTACGTTACTGACTACAATTTTTGTCATGATGAGAATCATTACCGCACTATAATTTGTAAATAATCTACCCAGTACTGGTTATGACTTTTAACAGTGAAATATACAACACACGGATCAATATGCCATCCGGTACAGAGAAAATGCCTGCAGTGATTGTAACAGGAGAGGTGTGTGTTTCTGCTGGCGTCTCATCCAGCAGCAGTCAGTCGTATTCCTGAATAAGCAGGTTACATTCATGCCATTGGCAATGAGAGATTATTACTCGGACAGAATCCAGACCCAAGAAAACCTCCCAAAGTGAACCGAGAGAAGTGAGGGGGCTCGCTGGGGCTGGTTAGCTCCAAATTGGGCGCCCGATGCGTTCTGGGCACTTAGCTGGTCATTGATACACAGAGAGAAAAGCGGAGAGCTCTGGGTCGCCCTGTTTCTTCAATGCTAATCCTGCGCCAATTAGTTTCTGCCCAGGAGGGCCGGGCATAATGGCTCATTACGGAACGAGCGCGCTCTTCTTTAGACGACCCCCCCCTTCGCCATCAAATTAAATATGATGGGACCCGTGAACAATGTCTTATTAAAATCAACAATTGATCTCCTCTTTGTTCGTTCGGCTCGTTCAATTAAACAAACGTGTACATCAAACCGGCGCGTCGCAGGGTTCAAGGCGAGTTCTTCTCATCCTCGCTGCGTCTGCGAGGCTTTGAAGATTTTCCGAATGGCTGGAGGTCTTTGTGCGGGACGCAGCGAACGCCAGTAATGACCCCCTCAGTTTCAGCACGCCGTGTTTTCATACGGGTTATGAAACTTTGAGCGTGTTGCAGGCGATAATGCCGAGACGGAAGATGACGAACTGAAGTTGAGTTTGCAGTGTTTCTGACAGGTCACGGGTTCTTTTAAACTCTCTCAAATTATGAAATATTTGTAGGATCAATGCATTTGCTCTTTCAATATCGCAACAGTGGTTCAGGCATTATAGGAGGCATTTTGATGCTCGTAAAGTACCAAATCATAATACAGGTTGCTAAACAGAACTCCATACAATAAATCAAAGTCATGCAAACAAACAAAACATCATTAGGATGAAACGCAAAGCTAAAATAATTTTAATATAAATTAACAAAATATAAAACATCAAAATGTACATAATGTACGAGCAAAATCATTTAAATAAAATATGATCAAATCTGATGTGGCATACAGAGAGTTCTGGAAACGCCCTTTTACTGCTTTCGACCATAAATTAAAGGTGACTATTCTAATTTTTAAGGTAATTTTTTTTCATATATCATATTTTGTACATTTCAAAATAATGAAGATTTTACTGAAAGAGCACATGTATTGTTTTCTTGAATACAATACTGATTTTTTTTTTACTTCCAGAAACCATAATTTTTACAGTAATGAAAAGTTAAATTAAAGGTGAATCTTTATATATATATTTCATATTTTTAATTAACAATTTACTGAAAGAATACATGCAATTCCTTGTTGAATACAATATTGATTTTCACAATAAATTAAATTACTTCATACTTTCAAAAACCATACACTTTAAGGTGTAATAAAGGAGACATTTTTTCACCTCTCAATTTTTCATATTTCATCTTTTGTATATTTAAAAAATTACATTTTAATGAAAGAGTACATGTATTGTCTTGATGAATACAATATTGATTTTCGCCATACTTTTAACTTCCAGAATCCACATATTTTACAGTAAAAGTTACATTTTTTTCATATATTTTTTCATGCTTTGCATATTTCAAAAACAATGTAATTTTGTTGAAAGAGTACATGTATTGTCTTGATGAATACAATATTACATTTTCACCATAAATTATAAAGTAATTCATACTTTTTACTTCCAGAAACCATACATTTTACAATTAAAAAAAATATTTTTTTACTGTTAAAAGTGATATTTTTTCCATGTTTTGTATATGTCCTGATGAATACAATATTGATTTTCACCATAAATTCAGAAATAATTCATATTCACAATTTATTTTGCAGTATTTTATATTAAAATCTTCTCCACTTTGTTGCAAAGCCAGAAGTTGCTTATGAAGCCTCAATGAAAATAAATGTTTCCAGTTACTGTCATTTTGAAAGCCTTATAAGCGAACCAGTTCTTTACCACAATTAGAGATCAAGCTTTCTATTATAAATCTAAACTGAGCTATTACATTTCAAAAATCCCCTACAGCTGTTCTCTGGCCAGTGACAAAAGTGAAGTGCCAATCAAGAACAGACTGCTGCGATTTAAAGAAGCGGACGGCTCACGAGAGCAAGAGTCCCAGTAGGAGCAAACGTGAGCGCGCCCAATCGTCATTAGGACCTGTTGGTTCCCTCCAGAACATTCTCACACCTCTCACACTGTCGTCATGGAGATCTGGCCAAAACTAGCATTAATACACCTGAGAAACGATGAATTTCCCCCCGAATTGAGCTGATTTACAAGTGGGCATCTGTTTGAATCAGATCAATGTGCAAAGAGATTTCTACAGCAACCAGAAGTTCATTTCAACCCTATAAAGCCAACTGCATCATATTTGATACAAGAATCAATATAGCCTCTCAAGGATCAACATGATCAAAACCTGTCGCACACAATCTACTACATCCCCTCTGTCTCTGATTGATAGTTTTTAGACTTTTTTTGCGAGTAAAATGTCTTTTAGTATCGTTGTACAAACATCCAGCCTCATTTCATGGCTCACGCTGTGAAATATTAAACATAAAAATAACTTTTATATTGTTAGCAATATTTCAAGATGAACACTTCCTGGACCGAAGCAACTTAAGTATACTTGATTATCCAGACATCATTTAGAAAAATCATGTTCAAATGTAAATATCAAATATGATCATCAGGCTTTTGAGGAACTTTCTTTGTTCATTTCTCAATCGTTATTGTATTGCATTGCATTGTTTACATGTTTTGATCATAAAATGAAGCATTAAATCTTGTCTTAGTAAGAGAGATTATTGAGAGATATAAAGTAAAAACTGATATTTATCTCATTTTCTGTTAGTATCAGCTATACTGTTGTTCAAATCTAAATTATTTACATTACAAGCTATCAGACTTTCATCACTTTTTGGTCATAAATATCAGCATTTGCACCAAATTAACTATTTTTGCTCAGTTTGAGCTTCTGAATAAAAATGAAGCTGTTTTTCCTCCATAGTCTCACTATATCATACCATATGAGCCATAAAAACCTGATGTATCAAATATGATACTCGACAAAACACATAAGCACATGGATTTTTTTTTTAGATTTTGTCTAAAGGTTCAATAAAACAAGTTTTATTTCAAATCATTTGTTTTCTCACTATTATTTCACATGTCAGGCTTCACAGGGTTAATGAGAATTAAACAACTGTTACTGTAGCAATGCGACAAAGTTGAGCACAACTTTATGCAAATGCAATGAGTAAAATGCGAGTACAGACAGAGGAACTCACATGATCCGTCTCCTGATATAGTTTGGTACTGCAGTCGAGCAGGAGCTCCTCCAGGAAACCAGCGGTACAGGAACCTCCAGCAGCCTCCAGTGACTTCATCTCTGTCTCTGTGAATGCACCACAAAGTACTTACAGGCAAGAGTTTAAAAGCAACAGAGCACTGCAGTCATGATGTATATTTGTAGTAAATTTGTAACACCCTGATTCCCTCGATAGAAACCCAATAGGATTTTTCCAGTGGCTTTTGGATTATTGCAGAAAATAAGCTCCGTGACCAACAAAAGTTTATGTTTCTTACATGTTATGTTCATCGTGATGAACATTTATGAATTTTGAAGCCTAAATACCATTGCCAGAAGTAAATTTAAAATATTTTCCCTGAAAGTGTGAGTTAGAATAGTTTGTAAGAGGGTGATTATGAACTCAATGAGGCTGTGAAAGTGAGTGAGTAGATGAGTTTAATGTTTGATGTGATGATGTTTAATGTCCCAACAACCTCTGTAGTCCCATTCAGACACCTTTTAGCAACCGCCTTATTCATAACAAGTAAAAGCATAAAGTGGTATTACTGATGCATTTTATGTTGTAGAATAAAACATGAAAATATCTTGGTCTTGTGTTAAATACTATGGAAGCCCATTTCCGCCACTGAATAAAAAATAAAACAAGGTAATTGCGACTTTTTAGCTCACAATTCTGACTTTTTTCTCAGAATTGCGAGATATGAACTATAACACACAATTGCGAGTTATAAAGTCAAAATTGCGATTCTGACTTTTTTCTCTAAAAAAAGAGATATCATGCAATTCTGAGAAAAAAAGTAAA
Source organism: Sinocyclocheilus rhinocerous (assembly GCF_001515625.1). NCBI lineage: Eukaryota > Metazoa > Chordata > Actinopteri > Cypriniformes > Cyprinidae > Sinocyclocheilus > Sinocyclocheilus rhinocerous. The sequence goes on from NW_015645553.1 coordinate 176,881, forward strand.
ATTTGCGAGATATGAACTCGCAATTGTTAGAAAAAAAGAAAGTCAGAATTGCGAGATATAAACTCGCAATTTTGACTTTATAACTCGCAATTGCAAGATATGAGTTTATATCTCGCAATTCTGAGAAAATTGTGAGATAAAAAGTCGCAATTACCTTGTTTTATTTTTTATTCAGTGGCGGAAACGGGCTTCCATAAAATACAGAACTTATTTCAGGCATTAAACCAAATTTTTTTTAAATAAAATAAAAAAGTTAAATAAAAAGACTTCAGGACAACGGAAGCAGATATGCTAAAATGTTAACTTGTTTCTGGATTTTGGCCTATAAAAATATCTCATCCCTGCAGCGTTCTATACAAAAATGAAATATGAAGCTTGTTTTTTGTGAAAGCTCATGAATTCTTCAATATTCTTCAGTAAAATGTTTATTATTTCAGCTGTAAAGTCATCTTTGCCAGCCTGTTTTTGTAAATTTTATTTATCCATTTAGACACTTTTATCCAAAATAACTGGCACTGCATTCAAGATATATACAAGTGTTGCTAGCGCCATTCATTATTTTCAGTTCCTGTATCAACATAGGTAGATGGAATGAATTGTGATACAATGAGATGAGCGATGAAAACTATAATAAAAAAGCACAGAGAGACATCTGAAGAGAGTCATTTAAAAATAAATAAATCTATTCATGCACAATTGACAAACTAAAACTAAATCTGCCAAAACTAAAACCTAACATACAAAAATAAAAAAGATAAAATAATACTTTTTCAAAAATGGCTACAGGGTTATTATCATTAATTAACACTAAAACCATAATACACATTACTTGATTTTCATTACTTGAAATAAAACAAACATGATCTGCTAAAATAAAAATATTAAATAAAATATATAAAAACCTTACTTATTTCAGCTTGTTGAAAGCAAATCAAAACTGAAAGATTCATTTCAAAATAAATAAAATCAAACAAATAAAATAAAACCATTAATGCACCATTAAGGGGTCATATGATGCGATTTCAAGTTTTCCTTTGTCTTTGGAGTGTTACAAGCAGTGTTGCCAATTTAGCTACTTTGTAGCTAGATTTAGCGACTTCCCCGCCCCTTTTGAGACTTTTTTCAAACGTTTAGGGACAAATATAACAATGTCTTGGACAAACCTTATCTAAGCTCTCATCTTGCCCACTGATCTACATTCATCTTTATATAGATCAGTGAATTTGCCATTGTGATGTCATCTAGTGACATTTAGCTACCAGTTTTAACTACTTACAGTTGAAAGCAGATGGCAACACTGGTTACAAGCTGTTCGTGCATATATAAGATCTGTAAAGTTGCAAAGACTAAAGTTTCAAACCAAAAGAGATATTCTTTATAAAACTTAAGACTCGTCCACGCCCTCCTAAAACGGCTCATTTAAACACGCCTCCACATATCTTCGTCAATGTGTTGGAAGATTTGCACCGTCCAAATGTATACGCAAAGAAAGGCGCTATAACTTAAATTCTCGCTGTAGTATTGTTGTCGCCGCCGCTATGTTGTGGAGACGCTGTGTGTTTCCAAATATGGTAAGGGTCGTAACATTTCCGTCACACGCTTGAGGTATTCGGCCAATCACAAAACACTGGATAGCAGGCCAATCAGAGCACACCGCGCTTTTCATAATGATGAGCTTTGTAAAAATCAATGCGTTTCAGGAGGAAAAACAATAATGTAAGAACCTTAAACCGCATAAACACATTGCATTACACCATATACACAAAATAACGTTATAGCATGGTCAAATGACCCCTTTAACAAACTAAAACTAAAATCGACCTTTAGTTTAAATAAAATAAAATAAAAAAAATTCAAAACTGGCTTCATGGTTATTATCATTAATCAAACTAAAACCATATAAAAATAAACATTAATTTAAACACTGGATAGCTGGCCAATCAGAGCACACCGCGCTTTTCATAATGATGAGCTTTGTAAAAATCAATGTGTTTCAGGAGGAAAAACAATAATGTACGAACCTTAAACCGCATAAACACATTGCATTACACCATATACACAAAATAACGTTATAGCATGGTCAAATGACCCCTTTAACAAACTAAAACTAAAATCGACCTTTAGTTTAAATAAAATAAAATAAAAAAAATTCAAAACTGGCTTCATGGTTATTATCATTAATCAAACTAAAACCATATAAAAATAAACATTAATTTAAATAAAATATTAAAATCCATAAGTAAAATAAATAAGTAAATAAATAAGTACATCCAGTGGACCATGATCAAGTACTTCCACCCATAATGCTTTGTGATGCTCTTAAGATGAGGTAAATTCCCCAGAGTACCTGTGTGTTTGTGCGTTATGGCTGGAGAGTGTTCTGCGGTGAGCCTTACTTGGGAATAAACCACTGCCGGCATCTGTGTTTGCATCCCACCGGGAGCCTGGATCCCAAGGCCCCTGCGGAGGTCTGGGTTTTGGGTTAGACGTGCACGGGGAGGGGGGCAGATCCTCACCTGGGAATTAATGTGTGTCAGAAGCAGATTGTAAACACACTGGAGACGCTTCCAAAAAGTGTGACACTTCAGTACTGTACTACTTTCCTAATTGGCCCTCACCACAAAAATACTCATTGCTGTCGAGGCCTATGAGCCTATCAAATCAAACTGTAGAGTTTATGTAACACGTGTTTCTGTAGATCAACTTGTAGAGTACGCCGAGAGCAAACCCAAGATCATGGGCTCGTTCCCCAGAGGATGCATGTACTGATAAAGCACTCAAATGCAATAAAAAATGGCTTTTGATAAAAATCTGTCAAATGCATCAATGTAGCAGTGAAGGAGAAGTCAGAGCAGGGTTAATCCAATTCATGCAATGAACAAAAAATAGTGTACGATTTATTTTACAATTATTTGTGAAATTTACTAGCAATTTATGAGTGAAATTGTTTCAAAGAAATGGCAGCTAATACATTAAACGTGAAATGTTGTAGAAAGACTGAAATAGTATTTTCTTGTAAAACATACTCCAATAATCTTTAATAGTCTTAATTGCAACGTCAAAAAAATTATTTTTTGAAGTGTTTTCCTGAAGAGTTACTTTCATGCAGAGCTTAGTTTCAACCAGTGTTATTTTAGTATTACTTATATAATATTACAGTATTTCTTAATATTTTGAATTAGCTTTTATTTTTATATTTTCAGTTTTCTTTTTTAGTTTTAGTAATTTAGTTATGTGCTTTTAATATTTCGATTTAGCTTCAATTTATTTTAATTTAATTTATTTATTTTTTAAGTCAGTAAGTTTAGTACTTTCACTTAATTTCAGTTCATTTCTAATTTTCGTTTAAGGTTTGTAAGCTTTCACCTAGTATTTACATTTTATTTCAGCTATATTTTAATTAATGAAAATGATTATGATGACGTACTGTATGTACAATGCAATGCGCTCTAACTGACCTTTTATTTCTAGCGACAAACCACAATATTTCAAATCAAATAAAAATGTAATATTTCCTTCTAATTATTTGTTCAGGCTTTTAAAATGTTTTAATATATAAATAATATATATATATATATATATGTATAATATAAATATATTTATAATTAAAATGCAATTTTAAAATAACTTATAAATAAAGAGAAAAAAAACTTAAAGAATAAAAAAAATCTGAGATACTGGACAACTCAATGTCAATTACTGAAATAAATAGAATACAGAATATATTGCACAGTATGCCATTAAAACAGTGAGAAAGAATAAAAATGTCAGAATTGTGTGTGGTTGTGTGTCATTCTCACCCGGGACACCATGAGCAGAAAGTCTAGAGGGAATCACAGCTTTGGTTTTACTGTGCATCACTATTTTTCCCCCTAAAAACATCAACAAACAGAGAGAAAGATAGAGACAGTCAGACAGACAGCAACAGGAACAGACAATAAACTGCATAATAAAAATCACATTTGCACATAATTAAAGGAAAGTTACTGGTTCAATACAAGTTAAACTTAGTTTATTAGCACACAAAAAGTCTTGGAGTTCAGTTTGTGAAAAAAAATCTTGTTTATAACGTGATGAACTTATAATGGAAGTCTATGGGGCATGGCATTAAGATACTGTAAATGTTACAATATACATACACTAACATGTTCAGGTGATTTAAACACTCAAGTAACAACTTTGTATAGCAAAATCCATATAAGATAATTCTTTTAAACACTGTGTAACATCTTGTCCCTTAGACGTCCATTGTAAGTGCATGACTGTAAACACAATATTTGAGGGACGAATCAAAATTATTAACTGTGTACATAGACTGCATTGATTCTGGAATATTCCTAAGAGGGAAGAAAACAACAATAACTCCAAGAACTGAAAATTAAAATAAAACACAGACAAAATATCAAGATGTGAATCCACAAATTGCCCGTAAAGTTTCCAGCCTTAACTTCTCCATTCATATTTGTTTATGCAGATTCAATAATACATATTTCCCCTGTAAAACCTCACGGCCTTATTAAATTTAAAATATTCCAAACAGCTCATTTTCCCTTTTCTCCTTTGTGAGGGGCTCTGAAGAATATCCAGAATAACTTTTTCACCTCTCTTCCTTCAAAAAAAATCATTCACAACTTCTTTCACTCTGTCTTTGTTATACTTTCATTAATATTTTCTTTATTTAGGGTCATCAATATGCGCATTTAAATACGGAGAGCTGTGGTAATGGCTCACATAATGGAGGGAAGTGAACAAAGGCGTCCCCAGCAGCGGGCCTGGAGTTCGGGGGGGCGAGGGTCCGGGAGAGGGAGGGATTCATCTCTGTCTGCGGGAACAAAGAAAACCTGTAGAGTGTGTAAAGAGGCTCTCTGCTGCCAGCGTGCAGGAATACATTACAGCCCGCAGTCATTCGCACCGCTCCTGTCTGCAGATCCGGTTTTGTTTTGCACTTTACAAGCGACCGATGGAAGGTTTTCCTCAGGACAGGAAGGTGTTGTTTCTTTGTTGTGTTCAGCTTGCTTTTGTGTGGAAGCTACTGCATTTTTAAATGGCAAAAAAAAATAAAAAATCTTTGCACTGGAAGAAATGCATGCTTTTTTGCATGCATGTCAAACAGTGGTTGTTAACTAGCGGGATGCATGTCCATTCTACTAGATGCTAAATGCAAATAACAAGCAATTAACCATATACTCAATCATAGTTAGAATAGCAAAATGAATACAAAGTTTATAAAGGGAGCTGCATTTTTTTTAAAACTGCATTTTGGTTGCACAGGATGCATGCGTGCATCATTCTCAAAAACAATGAACAACTATATATAGATTTTATATATAGTTGTTTATAGCTTATGAGAATGACTTATGCATGCAACCTGTGCACGTTGGCATGGTCAATGAACTTGCACCAATTTTTTTTTTCCATGCATAATCTACTTTTTTGTCTTTCTTTATCAGTCCTGAAGCCAAACCAGTTGAGAACCAACTTATAAGAAGGATATAGAAGAAAATAAAATCCCTGTATTTGGTGCAAGTTCAATTTCAAGCCTCATTCTCATAAACCTATGAAAAAGCCTTCAAATGTACTATACACAACAACAAAAACATTTAGAAGCCAATAATAAATCAATTAATGCATTTTACTTTGTAGTCTAATTGTAAAGGCTTTTAGTTTAGAATGATAAGCAAATCTGAAAATGTCTTGGGTCGCCACTTGACGTCCTATATAGAAGACAAAAATCTTCTATATGAAGATTACAGAAGAAATAGAAACTGTATTTTGGTGCAACTTCACCTTCCAACACACATGCACAGGTTGCATGCATGCTTGATTCTCAAAAGCTACGAACAACCCTAGATTAAAAAAAAATTGCTTATCATTCTAAAATATTATATATGAATATTATAGAATATTCTATGTGAAGATTATAGAAGAAATAAAAATACATATTTTGGTGCAATTTCATCTTCCAACCAACATGCACAGGTTGCATGCATGCTTGATTCTCAAAAGCTATGCACAAACCTACAAAGGTACACAACTAAAACAGCCAATAATAAACCAATTAATGCATTTTATTAAGACTCTTCCTTTAGAGTGATATGAATTTTGATACTGTCTTGGGCCGCCACTTGATGTCCAACAAAAAGGACCTCCTATCCTGAAGCCAAACCGCTCGAGAGTCCGTGATACAGAAGACAAAAATCTCTCGCTCTTTCTTCCATCTCTCACGCACAGATGGTATTCCTCAGACTAGTGCTCTGGAAAGCCAGAGGGGTGGGGGTTAGGGTTCGCTCTGTGATTGTTGATATCAGTGAGGTCCCAGGCTGCTGTTCCACAGTCTATTTGCCTCTCATAACAAAGCCTTTTAGGGGCCAACACTAATCAGGCTTAGCTGGGAGCAACGCGCTTATCAGGGACCGTCAGACCACTGGCGCTGCCAGCTTGTTCGCCACTGATAGCGACATCGGCAACTAAATTAAATCTAGATTCCAAAAAAACCCCCAGAAAGACAGAGAGAAACCCTTTCTCCAAATGATGAGAATAGCTTCCGCCTGAAACCCCGCACCCGCTCCGACCCTCCCGCCGCTTTTTGGAGATTTTGGGAATAATAAATCCTTCCCTGTTAAAAGAAAATGCATTATCGTAGCCGCTGGACTTCGCCCTCATAAACAGTCAGGCTTTTAATTCACGTTTGGCCTTTTCCTTGTGCCAGGGAAGTCTGTATCCCGAGCCGCTGTGATTAATTGCCCAATTGTTGATCGACGATAGCGCTCTTCCCTTTCAAGGACAAAAAGAGAGGGGGGAAAAAAGCAGCGGGTTTTATTGTTGCTTAAGCGCACGGTGAGTTTCTCGAGGTGCCGCAGCCAGGCTATTGAGACGATGAATGACTACTTTAGGGTCATTTAGGCTGGAGAGCTCTCGAGCGCGCGTAAGGCTGAAACAGCAGGGAAATGAACTCCACATACACTTGTGCCGCTGAATAGGGCCTGAATGAAGCAGGAAATCGTTAAAAGGGCATTCATGTAGCTCGAGACGCTTCCCCTCGGCTGTGAAAAGGACTTAAAGGTGCCACAATCAGGATTTTTTCACAGCCGAAAAGAATCGCGGAGCGTTTGTTAAGCGTTTAATTGTCAAGCAGGTGAGCGGCGTCGAGGTCTTAAGGAGGTAAATTGTCAGGGTTAATGCGTGACATTATTCTGCTGTATTGATTGTGTTGGCTTGACGCAGACATTTCAGCACAACACAACACAAAGCCGTATTCCCAGAGCAGGGAATGTCTTTGTTCGGCCTCGGCACACAGGGCACCTGCGATGGATTTGGCATCGCCATCTGTGTCACAGATTTTTTTTCCATACGCACGCTGGGGAAACATGTGCTTGTGACCTTTTGTCTTCTCGGGGAACGAGGCGTCTTCATTGTCCAGGCTATGATCAAACATTCACGGTAAAGCTGCAGGAAAGAAAAACACATTGTGAGAAACAATTCTTCAAGTGCGACGAACATCTAAGTCTGATAAGATATAAAGCATTCACCTGTGAGTGCTGGGAGTGCTAGATGCTCCAGAAATATTTAGCAGACAATTTCTCTACAAAACAATGGACGTAAATGAGTCCTTGATTACTTCATTAAGCGATCGCACTTTCACCTGGTGGATGAAAAAATAGATGAAAAAAGGAGCAAACTAGCATATCTAAAGACTAGAATATCAGAGAGATTTTTTCACAATTAAATCAGCAAATCACCCAGAACATTACACTTTGCAATGCCTAGCAACCACCTAGCAACAACTCGGAACTCACCAGCAATCACCTTAACAACTCCCTAGCAACCACCTTGCAATGCCTTACAGACCACCCAGAACACCTTTTAACAACCCCCAGCGACCACCTAAAACACCTTAGCAACACCCTAGCAACCACCTTAAACTCCTTAGCAACACCTTAGCAACCACCTAGCAATGCCTTAGCAATCACCCAGAACACATTCAGAAGAACACATGCAATGTCATATAAACCACACAGTCCACCCCAGCAACTTGTGAGAACAATTTAACAACTCCCTAGCAAACACCTAAAACTCTTTAGCACCCACAACACCCTAACGACCAACGAGCAATGGCTTAGTAATCACCCAGAACACATTTAGAAGAACACACATGCAACATCCTACAAACCACTGAGTGCACCATAGCAAACACCATAACAACTCCCTAGCAACCACCCAGAACTCCCTAACAACACTTAGCAATGCCTTAATCTCCCAGAACACCACCCTTACCAACAATCAAGAGCAACTTAACTCCCTAACAACCATCGATAACATCATAGCAACCACCAAGCAATGCCTTAGCAATCACCCAGGACACTTTAGCAACCAACTTGTAATGCCTTCCAAACCACCCAGAATAACTTAACTCCCTAGCAACCACCTTAAAATCCTTAGCAACCGCCTAGCAACACCCCAGCAACCACCTTAAAAACATCCTAACAACCACCTTGCAATGTCTTCCAAACCACCAGAACACCCTAATAACTCCCTAGCGACCTCCTTAAACCCCTTAGCAACCGCCTAGCAACACCCCAGCAACCACCTTAAAAACATCCTAGCATCCACTTTGCAATGCCTTCCAAACCACCCAGAACACCTAAACAACTCCCAAGTGACCACCTTAAACTCTTTAGCAACCGCCTAGCAACACCCTAACAAGCACCTTAACAACTCCCTAGCAATCACCTTACAATGCCTTATAAAACACCCAAAATACCTTTTAACGACTCCCTAGCGACCACCTTAAACTCCTTAGCAACACCCTAGCAACCAGTTTAAACACCTTAGCAACACCCTAGCAACTATCTAGCATCATGACAACATTTAAGCCTGACCCCTGACTCTGTTCCTGTCTATGGTGATGATTTGTGAGATTCATTTCCAGCTTTTCTTCATTTCAGGCCTGTGCAGTCACTGGCACTGGCTGCAGTTTATCTCTTGCAAGGTCACGAATCACGGGTTTGTTACACTGCTAAAAAGCATATCTTGTATGCACTGTAAACGCATCAGATGCTTCCAAAGACACAGAGACAACTTAAAGATCTGCTACAACAACTCAACAGCGGCATAAAGCGCAGGAAAACAAGTGAGGCAATTGGCTGTTTTCCTCTGAAAGAGACCATTATTTCTAGCCAGTCTGCTCTCTTCTCACAACCTTTTAAGAGTCGACGTCTGTGCAGCTGAGCGAAGATGTCCTCTTAAGCCACCGTTGAGCTCCAGTCAACCGGCGTGTGAAGCTGAGATTGCCGGTTGGTGAATCGCTTGGCCTCGCAGTCCATCTTCCAAACGCTTCGGCCTCCTCTAATCCTGCTTTTCACCTCTACCTTCCTCTCGCACACGTGGGCACACAGATGCAAGCGCCAATGCAAACACAAACAAACACACATTCACAGATTATTCACAGAAATTGTGATGATGTTTTACATCACAATTTCTTAAAAGTTACAGACTCTCTCTATTTTCTTTGGAGAGTCTGTAACTTCTGACTTTGATACGCTGACTTCAAAGCTTAGACCAACTGTCAGAAATCTCTGTGACTTTTGATACTAGCCTGAAATTTGATAAACAAATTGACAGCGTGGTTAAAGCTAGTTTTTTTCAGCTACGTCTTTTGGCCAAGGTCAAACCATTTTTGAATCGCTCTGACCTTGAGAAAGCTATTCATGCTTTTATCAGTTCAAGATTAGATTATTGTAATGCACTTTATGTTGGTGTCTCACAGTCGTCCCTCAGGTGCCTTCAGCTGGTGCAGAATGCTGCAGCCTGTCTTTTAACTAACACACGCAAACGTGAGCACATCACCCCAATTCTTTATTCGCTCCTCTGGCTTCCAGTTTCTTTTAGAGTTGAAAATTTTTACAATTTTATTGTTTGTTTTTAAAGCTCTCAATGGCCTTGCCCCACCTTATGTAACTGAGATGCTGGCTTTTCGTCAGCCGAACAGGGCTCTCAGGTCAAGAAATCAACTTTTGCTGGAAGTCCCGAGGTCACGGTACAAACACTGGGGTGACCGGGCTTTTTCTGTAGCCGGGCCCAGACTCTGGAACAAGCTTCCCCCTGATATGCGCACCATTACTGACCTGGGCCTTTTTAAAGCTAGGCTTAAAACTTATTTATTTAGACTGGCTTTTAATATCTAGCAATTGTTGTGACATTTTTGTGTATTTTATGTTTTGTTTTTTGGCTTTTATTTTTGTTTTTGTTTTTATTGCTCTGTTTTTATTGGAAAGCACTTTGGTTCACCTTGAGTGTTGTAAAGGGCCGTATAAATAAATGTTGGTTGTTGGTTGGTTGGTTGTTGCTCACTTTGTAAGAAAACTGTTTTAGAGGAGGGAAAAACTATAGCCCCTATCACACATATAGACTTTACTGGTAAATTACCGTTAAAGAGATCATGTGTGAATAGGACCTTTTCAAAAATACCGGTCAATTCGTTTCCGGCAATTTACCAGTATGAGTAAATTACGGTAATGTGCTCTGTGTGAATGCAGAACGAGATTACCGGTATGAGCATGTACAAGTTCAGAATGCGCTGACAGAAGACATCTACTCTGGGTCAATCCAGAGCCATTGAAATTCAAAATGCAACGATTCTGGGCTAATCATAACATTCTGACGCAGAGGACGCATTTACACCGTGCTGTGTAGTTAGTTTTGAAGTCGTCTAATACGATGTCTCGGGGCCAAAAGCAATGCATTAATGTGATCGTTCGACACAAAAATGAAAACATCAACAAAACCACTGCTTGCGTATACCCCTCCATGTTTACAAACACAACACTAGGAGACGCAGCCGTTTAGAGGTCATTTCTGGTTAATGATGTCACAGAATTTACCGGTAATTTGAAACTGATATGTGAATGGCACTTTAACGGTAAAAAGATAGCATAGCATTTTTGTATTTACCGCTAAAGTCGTTTCGGTAATTTTACGACAATTTACTGGTATTACTGTGTGAATGGGGCATATATGGCAAAGCAGAGGTTTGATCAGGATATAATGAGCTAGACAGCGAGTTTATCTGTAGGCCATTGCAGTTCCATCTGTTTGGACGTCGATTGCAATTGGCCGAGACCTTTGACTTTGAGAGGTCACCGGTCCGACGTTGACCTCGGGGGACACAAGCAGAGGTCACTGCTGCTCTCGGTGAAGGTGTTGCCTAAGGAAAGGTCATTAACTGAAAGGTCATTAAAGAGATGGCTCTGGTATTGACCAGTGAAAGGCAAAGTCTTAACAAGTCTCTCAGAGCTGGGGTTTGGACAGTTGGTATAAAGTCTGGTCCAATTTGCAGCTTATTCTGGTCATTCTGACTGCATTTTGTTCTGTTTTTCTTTTTTAAATGCTATTTGTGTGGTAAAACGGAAATAATGAAGCAGTCACTGTGAATTGTGTGGGGAAAAAAATAATAGCAGCAATTTTTGGAAAATGCTTACCAGTTTTGTGTGTGATATGCATCATGCGGCCACTGAACAGACTGCAGGACGAGGTTAAGACCAGGTTTTAGGTGTTCAATGTCCCTGTACTTTAATTCTCAAGGTTTTCTGGGAAACACAAACACACAAAAGTGTGCCTTAATGAAAATCATTGTCTTGATTAGTATATTATTTGTTTTGATTTCCAATACTATTATAAGACTTCAAATCTGAAACATTTACTTAAGCTAAACTTAAAAGCAAAATATTAAAATTGTTTTCATAGAATATATGTTGAATGAAGTATTTTTTCCTTCACTCTTTGATGTTTAGATATTTTTACTAGAAGACAAAACAAAAACTACTTATTAAAATGAAAGTTATTTTTGTGTTTTATTCATAGATTAAAATTGTATTTTAATTCAAATAAAATAAAATATTATTTCACTCCATATCAGCAGCAAAGGCTATTTTCACTACAAACTCATGTGTTACAAATAAAAAAATTGACAATATTTTTCTTACAACAATATAAAAAGTATAGCAACTATATGCTTTTGGTTTTGATATTTAAGAGAATATGCAAAACTCTTTTTGAAATGAAACAATGAAATTTCTGAATGAAATTGTAGCCTAATTTAATTAAAGCAGGATATTCCAATAAAATAAGCTTTTTAGTCTATGAAATCGTACAGAAATGAAATACTTCACCTTTCAATACATTCACATAAGTCTTGAAGGACCAATTTGACATTGTTTACAATGTTTGATCATGTCTGTCCGTCTATTTATTTATTTATTTAACTCAATATCAGCAATAAATAAATTTTTCTTGGCAAGCTCAATAATAGAAATTAAAATAATTGAAATAATAGTAAACATTTTAAATGAAAATAATCATAATAAATAAAAGTAAAAAAAAAAAATCAAAACAACATAAATATGTAATTTTTTTTTCCCTTTCAACAACATGACAGTTATAGCAATTACATGCTCTTTCAGTTTGATATTTGAGAGAATATCTGAGGTATTTGTTTATACTGTGTATTTTCAAATGAAAACAATAGAAAGACCTTTCATTTAGACCTTGGTATAAAATATATTAATAAACAAATGCAGTCAGTGATATCGTAGGTCAGGTGCACTGCACAGAGATCAACAGATGCCAAACACACCGAGTGCAAGAAAGACATAAAAACATCATTTTCCATAGTGTGAGTGTGAGAAGTGGAGCCTAATGAGTCAAAACAAAGCACATGTCCACATGAATTACCATACTGCCTTTGTGCTGAGATCTGAAGAGATGAGAACACCACACTGCTCTCGCTTTATTCTCCGTCCCATCATCCCGTCAGGCCAGCACCTCTCCGGACGACAGCGTTCATCAGCACTTTCCAGCCCCTGGAGGAAAAGGACACATTTCAAACAAACAATCCCGAAACAAGCCAGTGTCATCAGCAGAAAAAAAGCACCAAAGAAATGAAGCCAATTCTGAATCCCACAGCGAGCTGGTTATCATATATTGCATGCAAAGTTCAATAAGCTCTGTTGCATAGCTTCAGCAAATTGGCGGCGGTGGGAGAGCGCTGGAGATCTATTTTCACTCGTCCCAGAGCGAGCAGGACGGCTGAGCTCACCACAGTTTCTGCTCATGTTAGCAGTGCTGAAGATTAGAAGCTCACACAGCATCACACCCAGAGGAGTCGATCGCACACACACACACACACACGCCACCAAACCTGTCACGACCTCTGAAAGCTCTCACCAGCGCTGATATTACCACCATCACTCCGCATAATGAAGCGTGTTTACATAATTCTGGAGTTTGGCTATGACTACGGAATTTAATTTTGTTGTTCATTAATTTTTTGTGAGCCTGCACTGATGTACTGTATAAACGCATCAACTAACAGCAACAGGTATTTCAAGGGTGCAAACTGTGATCATCTGGCTGGAGTGAGATCTTGATATTTAAGCTGAATCAATTACAGCACCTATTTGGGGTTGTAAGAATACAACAAATTTTTAATTTTACACAAGACAAACTTATAAGCAACTTTTCAATTGCATGCTGTTTACTACCTTTTATCACTTGAGGGGTACCAACAAGTCAAAGAACATAAAATAACAAAAATTATAATTTCAGTTAAATAATTACATATTTATAACTTACAATAATTTTTTTTTAAATTAATTTATAAATAAAAAAATCTATTAATTGTGTGCCAAAAAGTTAATATAACATTTAAACTGCATATAGCTTTTGCATGCAATTGCATGTTGTTTACTACCTAATATTACTTGAGGTGTGCCTGCAAGTCAAAATAAAAAAAAAGGAAAATTTATTTTATTTAATAAATAATTATACATTTATATGATTATTTAGAATAATTTAAATAAAAAAATAACAATTAAAAACAAAACAATTACAATGTATAATTTTATAAGTTATGAAACAAGTACACTTTTCTATGAATTGTGTGCCAAAATAGTTTAATACATCAAATCTGAAATTATTGTATACCGTTTACTATCTAATACTACTTGAGGGGTATCAGAATCATACTCATAAAAATATTTTAAACGTTTAATTTTAATTCATAAATAATTATGCTATTGCTGCAAATAGTTTTTGCATGCAAACACATGGTGTTCACTAGTTAATATTACTTGAGGGGTACAAGCAAGTCACATTCATAATAATAATTTCATTATAAATTCTTATTTATATATTAACAATTGATAAAAAATATTGTTTATATATATATAAAATTTGTCCACAGTTATGAAGAAGTAACACAGATTAAAACCATTTAAATATAGAAAATAAAGAAATAAAAGCACAATTTGCGTGTTAACAGGTCAGAGGTCGACGTTGCAGAAGAACAACATGTTATCGTCATGTATTTTTCCTGTAAATGTGAGGGAGTTAAGATCCCATTACAGTTATTGACACTATAAAACATACCTTTTAATGTAAAAAAACAAATGAAGAGTTCATTTTCAAAAACAGATAACTCCGTTTTTAACAACTTTCAAAAATCATCCAATTAATCTCAATCAAACTGCAGTTGGGTTATTTTGATTAAGTAAAAATAACTAAAAAATATAGTTAACTAAAACAATAAAACACAAAAACATAATAACAAAAAAAAAAACATGATTTTTGAAAAAAAAAAAAAAACTTAGTTATCTGTTTTTGCAAATAAACTCTTCAAATATTTGATGAAAATCTCTCATTTATTCATTCTCCACCTAGTTCACATTAAATTTTACTGTAAAATGGAAATATACGCATGACTTTTAATTCACAATGTTTACAAAATTAAGAATATACGAGTAAAATGTCAGGTATGTACTAAAAAAAAAGCAATTCACAATGTTTACAAAATTAAGAATAAACGAGTAAAATGTCGGTATGTACTAAAAAAAAAAGCATCACTCCAGTGCATATTTTGCATTGTCTTATTATTTGCCATGAGATTTAATATGGTGGCGTAAGACTCGTGCTAAATGCATGAGATCTGGCAACCCTGACTGTTTCCATACAGTTTCTCCACACAGTTCGAAGCAGATGAAAGGCAAAAGGACACCAGAGCCACGCTGAGTTCAAACCCTGAGGCCAACGAGCAAGTTTACACTTCAGAGTTCATATTCAAAGTGCCGTCTTACGCACTTATTAGCGATATATTTAGAACAGAGGTCACACCTCTTGACACTATCAAGACGTAGGAGGTGCCAAATGGCTCCAGGTGGAAAACATGTTCCTAAGGACACCTTTCTGTTCACACCGCACGTGCAATCACACATTTAATCAGTGGACTTTGTTTATGTCCAGTAGAGACTAGTAACGGCTAATAATACAGCATTCAGCCTGAATGGAAATGAAAAAAAAATGGTTAGAAGCTCTAAACACTTCACTCTGATTGGACCACAAAGGTCACATGATGTCATGTCATGCTAGAGGTCAACAGCTTTGACCTAATCATCTGAAACAAACTCTCGTGTTCTTAGGAAACTTATGTATGCACATATGCTGCTTTAGAGTCAACATGAAAATGTTCTGTAATGTAAGAGATTGATGTGAAATATTGCTAGTTTTGATGCCAATTATTGACTTTGCACAGTTATATTCAGTGTATTGTTTCACTAAATTAATTTAAAATGAAAAGTAATGCTTATTATAATCTTTGAATTAAAAAGTGGCATTGCTGGCTTTCAAATATAATGTTAACTGACTATAATTAGCCATTTTATCCTCAGTCAAATCAAGTTTTTTTCATTTAATTGAAGATATTGGTATTGATATTGATTATATCAGATAAGAAAACAAGAAAATTAGTGGTATTGTTTGATCTTAGTATTTCTGTTTGAAACTGGATATTCAACCAGACAAATTGGACAGGAGTTGATTTTATCCATGTGGAATTGATTGAATTGCTAATAAATAAATAAATAAGGGGTTGGTGACATTCACATTATTTTTTTTTATGTATTTAAAATAAGATTTTTTTAATACTTAACAAGGATGCATTTATTTTACAAAAATAAAGAAAAAAACGGTAAAAAGTTAAATATTATTACAATTTAATATATTTTAAAATAGAATTTATTTCCGTGATGCTTAGCTGAATTTTCAGCATCATTACTCCAGTCTTCAGTGTCACATGATCCTTCAGAAATCATTCTAATATGTTTTCTATCATTATCAATGTTAAAAATAGTTCTGCTGCTTCATATTTTTGTGGAAATAAAAAAAAAAGCTCAAATGAACAGCATTTATTTGAAATATAAATTTTTGTAACATCATAAACGTCTTTACTATCCCTATCATCAATTTAATGCATCCTTGCTGAATAAACGTTTTAATTTCTTTCGAAACCAAACCAAACTTT
Source organism: Sinocyclocheilus rhinocerous (assembly GCF_001515625.1). Classification (NCBI taxonomy): domain Eukaryota; kingdom Metazoa; phylum Chordata; class Actinopteri; order Cypriniformes; family Cyprinidae; genus Sinocyclocheilus; species Sinocyclocheilus rhinocerous. The sequence goes on from NW_015645553.1 coordinate 193,232, forward strand.
TGAAGGGTAGTGCATGAAGAACCTGTAAATATAGCATTAAGTACTTCTTTACTCTCCAAAGAGCCATATAAGTCCTATACAGCAAAAACAGTTCTTGATATCTGAACCTAAAGCAGTAAAGTGCACTGAAGAACCTTTAAGAGAGCCCGTGAAATGCTCTCCTCTCTCTCTCTGTGTGTAAAAGCCTCTCCGCTCGCTGCGCTTGTTCGCCGCAGGCCGTGGGCCGAGGTGTGATAGCGGCTCGGTTTACATCCATATTTTACACGCCAGCTTTCAAGACACCTATTTTCTCCTCAAAGCTCCAGCCTTCCCCAGCGGTCAGACATAACGTCTCACAGTTAAGAGTTAAGTTAACAAACACATCTGAGCGCCATAAAACTGGCGTATTAAGAGTGCAGTGTGAGGCCTACGGGGAAATGTAAGCCGTTTCCTCGTGTTCATTAGTGGGATGAAGCTTCGGCTGCTGGGAGGGAGAGAAGCATCGCTCACCTGCATACTGCAGAGAGGGAATAATTGCCTGATTGGAGGTTATTACTTGGCTGGTGAGAAACCCACCGAGGCTGTTCTGTCTCTCCACCATCCAGCCTCATAATTCTTAGCCATCCACGCAGTCTTTCCTTCCCCGCTTTAATTCATAAACGTCCGCTGACTCGGTACCTGAGGCCCGTAGAGCTGCTATTCGAGCTGGCATCTTCTCTCCCGGCATTCATTGATTAAACCGGATACATCTGGAGTTCTGCTGCGGATCTGATGAAGCTTCCTTCGGCAATGCAAATCTGCAGACTTGCCCTTCAGACCTGCAGATCTGGCTTCTGTTGTGACGCATCCGGGAGCAACAGTTGGGAATGAGTCTGATATCAAAATAGCTCTCTGGTTGTGATACTTAGTTTAGTATGAGGAGACAGGAACAAACACAGAACATTTCCCAAACGCTACACTGTAAAAAAAATTCCGTAAAATTTATACAGTGTATAATGTATGGTTTTTGTAGGTTATTCTTAGAGAGCCAAATCTAATACCAATTTATTAATACCATTTTCAAAGGCTCTTCAATATAAGTCAAGATATTTCCTCTAGTATATCTGCTATAGACACAGCTGCTTGTTTTTCATCTGATTTTATAAACAGACTATGGGAAACACAAACATTCAATTATTTAGAATTAAATCAGATTAAATTATTCTATTTAAATTATTATTTAACAAATTAGAATATCTGCAACAATCAAGTAACATTAGTAGAGTATTACGAATCAGTTCCCAAAAAATACAAAGTGGTTATTTAAGATAACTAAAACAAGTGTTATTTTAGTGTCATTGTGATACTATTATAGTTTTAATGAATATTTATATTAGTTTTTATGTTAATATTTTCATTTTAATTTTAGTTAAAGTTTTAGCAATTTTGCTGTTTTTGTCAATTTTTTTATTCAATGTTTATAAAGTTTTCATTAATTTTTATTTTAGTTTTAGCTTTTTTTTAATTTTAGTACAAAATGAAAATGAGAAATATATTTAATTTTGTTTTTATTTTAAGGAACAAAAAAATGTTTTATGGTTTTAGTTTAAGTTTATTATAATAACCCTGACTACAACTAAAATCATAAAAAAAACTTGTAATTAAAATGAGCTGAAATCTAATAAAATATTTAAAAAGGCAACATTTAGTTTAACTTGATGTACGGAAATAACTACAACTAAAACTAAAATAAAAAACTTATACTACATGTAAAAAACAACTATAGATGACAAAAACAAAATTACTAAACATTTAAGAAAAATGAAAACAGAAAACAGAAAAATGGAAACTAACTCAAATTATTCATAAAACCTATAATATCTCAGTCATACTAAAATAAGACTGGGAACCATATATTAGCAATACCGTAATGTTCTGTGTTTGCTGTGTGGATCATACATGCTATCTGCTAATCCACGACTTTGCCATTTTGCTTCAACCTGACGGAGCTCTGCAGAAAAAGAGCATGAAGATGATCTGGGCTGGAATAGAGTGAGTTTGAATGACATTGTGAGGGTCCTTCACGCACACTAATCCAACTATCTGAACTGAAGATCTTAAAAGCTACAGAGAGTCTACATTAACACAACACGCATAATAGAACAGTTTGAGTTTGTCCTTCGCAAAGACACAAATGTAATGAGTCAGCATCATTTACCAGTTTAATCTGAAATATCTCAGCTTCTCATTCGAAATATCTGAAGATCGACTCACCTCGAATGATGACTTTGTGACTGTGTAATCGTGTGGAAATCACGTCTCGCTGCAGCTTTGATGTGGAGGATTGAGAGAGCTGACAGCCAGACACACACACATCAAACTTCTGCTGTCTCCTCTCTGGGCTTAGACAGCTGAACATTCACATACACCTCAGTGTTCAGACACAGACTTCTGCTTTAGTCATAGTTTTTGTCTTTTAGTGCAGTCAAACGATTAATCGCGATTAATCGCATCCAAAATAAAAGTTTTTGTTGACATAATATATGTATGCGTACTGTGTATATTTACTATGTATATATAAATACACACACACATACAAGTATATATTTTTAAAATATTTACATGTATACATTTATATTCTTAATTTTTATTATATATAAATATATTTCATATATAAACAACATATTTTTCTTAAATATATACATGCATGTGTTTGTATTTACATATACATAATAAATATACACAGTATACACACATATATTCTGTAAACATTTTGGATGCGATTAATTGCGAAATATCGTTTGACAGCTACTTTTTAAAAGAATTATTCCTTAATTTTAGCCAGTATTTCATCATTTTATATGAATAAAACTTAATTTCTACTTTAGTTAACATGAACTAGCAATGAAAAATACTTCTAAAGCACAAATGAATGTTAATTTCAACATTTAAATGTACATTATTAAAATCAAATGTTGTATCTGTTAGCATTTTTTTAATGGACCTGAGCTAAAACGAACTCACAATGAATAGTTGTATTCAAAATGATAATGTTATCAATGATTAACAAATGCATTGCACAAACGTTAGGTAATAGTTAATGCATTAATTAATGTTAACAAATGGGACCTTATTGTGAGTTAAGTGTGGGTGTGGTATTTACATGTGCAAAGTTTTATATAAAAAAGGTCAAATATTTGTATTTGTATCTATATTTCAATTTTGAAATGTTTATCAATTCAAATATTTTCCATTCAAAACTCATTAAATCTTTGATCACCTTAGTCAATATTTCATTATATATTTACAAAACCTATATTTATATTCGAAATACTGTAGTACATTCAAATATCATTCAATTTTTCTTTTATTTGCATTTGTATTTATATTTGAAGATTGGAAATATATACAAAGATTTTATATTAAAAAATAACTTTAATTTTAGCCTATATTTGATCAATTTTTATTTATAAAACTTATTTTTGTAATCCAAAAATTATATTCAACAATTATATTCAAATATATGCATATTTTAAAAAAATTGAAATATTGAAATATTTTATGAGTTTTATAAATTCAAAATCATAAAACTTTTAATATTTCATTCTTTTATATTTATAATAACTTTTAAATAGAATTTTTAAATATTTGAATATTTGTATTTATTTCAAATTTGAAAAATTCAAATATTTTGTATACAAAAATAAAACTTACATTTTAGTCATTATTTTGTTCATTAACTATCGTGTAGATATCATTCTACACGTAAACAGTGAGCAAAATTATAAAAAATATGCATAAACATTTCATACATGCATAAATATTTAATACACGTATTAAACCGATAAATTTGTATCGACGTAAAATCCCAAAATATATGCACTTATGTGAGCGTGTTACACAAAATTCTCCGTTGGTGCGTGATGGAAGGGAATGTGGGCCAAGCCTGGATCAATTCTCACTGACATTGAAACTTTAGCACCTGTCGGGCGTCCCTCAATCTTCTCCCACAATCCCCTACCTGCAACACGCCCGCCGTCCCCAGCTGCATCCGCAGCCTGAAGGAAATCATGCGATAAATGGTCCGAGGTTGATCTGAGAGGGGAAGATTGGCGACGTGAGGGCAGAGCAAACACCGATCGGAGCTGGTCTTCTCGCTTTGGTGTGGGCGAATCAGAACAATGGCTGCTGGGAAGTGAGAGCAGTGTCAATACTCCCCGCCGCCTGCACATTCACCCGTCTGAATGGGACGCACCGTGAGGGGGGAGAGCGACGCGCGTGGCTGAAAGAGAAGTGGTGAAAAAGCCACACGAGGGGCCAATTGATGCTGCTAGCAGGTGGATGGTTCTCCTTTCAGGCCAAACTGCTGAGGGGAGAGAAAAAAAACCAACACATTTCCTTTTTCAAGGGGATCACTTATCTGAAATCAGCAGTCTATTGAAATGGGCCTCCTCTCCTTTCGCGCTCCCCCACTTTTTGGCTCTCTCAGGCTGCAGCTCTCCAAACACACACACACACACACACATATTGCTTTTTCCTGGTGTCTGAGTGCGTTTCTCCTCCTCCACCAGCACCTGGTTCTCTGCGCAGCGGGGCGATGTGCTCAAAAGCGAGCGAGGGAGGTGGTTAAGCATCATTATTGCAGCGTTCAGGGCCCACACACACACACACACACTTACCCACAAGACACCGCAAAGCCAGGGGCCTTACAGATGTTCCAGCGCGCATTGTCGAGCCTCCCGGGCTCTTTGTGAGGACGAATGTCCTGTTGCTCGTGAAATTGGCCTCAGTTTGAAACGCACTTCTATCAAACACGTTTAGTTCGCCCTCAAATCGTACGTGGTGCTGTTAGAAACCAAATTGAGCTGGATGCGTAACCCCCTGTTACTCTAACTTGTTTAAGCTCCATTTGATACTGATGAAATTCCTCAGATCTGGGCGTCCTTTATTCACGGGACATTTGAGAGTCAAATTAGGCTCTTCAGGTCGGGCTAAACGTTCTTCGCATTGTATTACAGTGAGCTGCGCAAAGCAAACAAGCTCGCATTACTGCGCTACCGAGGAATTACATACGTACCGAGTCGCTTTAACAAATTTGCATGCAATTACGTCGCAGAGCAGCCTGTGATTACACGTGCTTATTGTTATTGCCGAAGTAATTGATTGTGTTTGTGCACAACATGGGATATTTGATGCACTTTTGCTGCACGGTTTAGATAAAGTTTAGTAATCAAACTTTATTGCTGACAACAGCAAAAACATTTAAATGACACTAAACGTATTTATTCTTGTAGAAAGCATTGCATTTTTTAATGCGTTGCATGGTTTAGATAATGTTTAATAATTAAACTTTAAATGCAATATTACTATGAACAGCAAAAATGTGTGCATGTGTGAGTGTAGTCTAAACATATTTACTCTTGTAGAACTTATTTAATTTTTTTTTATACACAGTTATTTATGGTTTAATAATGACATTTTAAAATGCATTAATATTAATTATACAAATTTTTTTTATACAGTTATTTATGGTTTAATAATGACATTTTAAAATGCATTAATATTAATTATACAAAAATATTTGCATCATTGCTGTAGAAAAAGTATTTAATATTTTTAATACACTGCACAGCTTAGATAATGTCTAATAATCAAACATTAAAATGCATTAATATTTATACAAACAGCAAAAAATATCGACATCACACTGTGGCCTAATACCTAATAATTTATTCTTGTAGAAACAATGTGTGAAATATATTTGCATGGTTTACATAATGTTTAATAAGCAAACTTTAAAATGCATTAAAATGGATAAAAATAGCAAAAAATATTTACATGACACTAGACCAATCATATTTATTCTTGTAGACAGTTTGTGTTTTGAATATATTAGCATATTTTAGATGTTTAATAAGCTAACTTTAAAATGCATTAAAATAATGTGTGTGTGTGTGTGTAAAACAATTTTATACTTATAAAAATATTCAAGAATCATAATCAAATACATTAAAATATTTTTATTTATATTTCAAATTTGAAATTGAAATGCAATACCAATATTTAATCTTACAGAAAAGTATTTGATGTTTTTTATGTATTTATTTTTGACTTTGTGTAGTTTATTATGGCTTTGATGTATTTTTTTTTCTTAGTGTAGTTTTATTTTGCACCAAATTACTGTAGAGTTTGGTTGCACACATCAACAATAAATGACGTCAACAATAAAAGCCTCATTATTTCACTATCCAAATTATACACAATTACACTTACTGAGCACTGTTTTTCTTGCCGTCTGCAAGAATGAAAACAGGCCTGTGTAAAGTTTGATTGGGTGGATTGCACACTTTAGATATATCTTCAGAGACGAAACCGAGGTTCGAAACCAAATGCATATCAGCCATAACTATTACTTCACGTTCCAATCGCAGCGCTGAAGCCTAATCTATTCAGATACGCAGCACATGTTGTGTTCCTTCGCGGAGATGCACCGCAGAGCTTGTTCACGAGCTGTTATCGTCTCCCAAATCAAATCCTCGGCACCCTCAGGGCTGCGCATTTGTGTTTCAACTGCCTGCTAATATGGCTGATTCCTCCGATCGCAGATTTGATAATTCGTTGATTGGTTAAACGGCGCGCTGCTTTACAGCCGCATCTGTGAAATCTCTCCAGCATTATCCTCTAAATAACAGAGCGAGGCGTTTGGCGTCTAAACGAGGGTCACATTTGGGATCTTCCTGTCTGTTTTGGCCGCTCCGAGTGTATCATCTGTGACACCTCTCCAATTAAACGGCGTCTCGGTGATGGCGACCGGGGTGATTTGGGGCAGACGGTCGGCGGATATCAAGGTGCCCGTTAAGAGATCACAGGGGGATACTCGCGTATGTTAATCGACTCTGTTAATGTAGCAATGAATTAAGAGTTTAGATGTCACAGGAGGTTTAACACAGCTGATCCAGAGCAGAGGCTGCGGTTCCCGCTGGTGGCCCCTGCTCAGAGCCCGGGCCACGTGGGGGCTAATCACAGGCAAACTAGAAAAGTGTTAGGCTTTTTGGTTTAGTTTATCTTTTGAGGAATATTAGACTTTAATTTTAGCCAATATACTTTTATATTAAAAAATCATATTCAAACAAATATTTTTATTTGCATTTGTATTTATATTTCAAATGTGAAATATATTCAAATATTTGCAACTTAAATTTGTCAAAAGTTTTACCATTTTATATTTCCAAAACTTGTTTTTACAATCAAAATATTATTCAAAAATCATAATCAATTCAATTTTTCACATTCAATTTTTATTAATATTTTACATTTAAACTATAAATACAAATGCAGATAAAAAATATTTGCATATATCATGGATATTTTGAGATCTATTTTAAAGTCATTCATTTTATACAAACTTTTATATTCAAAATTTTCAAAATCATGTCCAAGTACATTTAAATATTTTCTATTTGAATTTCACATTTAAAACAGTCAAATATATTATTCAAAAATCATTTTATATTCAAAACATAAAACTTTAGGTATTCTGGTAAATATTTATTTAATTAATATTTTATTTTATATTTATAAAACTTTATTTTTAGTCAAAATATTATTCAAATATTTTCTTTACTCTTTACTAATCTTTCTTTACTTTTTTTTTTTGCTTTAGTATTTATATTTCAAATTTGAAATGTTTAAACATTTTACTAATTTTACTAATTATTTTTTAAAATTATTTTTTCCAAATTAAAACTTTAAAAACTTTAATTTTCTCAGTATTTCAAATATACTGTAATATATTTTAGTATTTTATAATCTTTTTTTACATTTAATTTTTAAAGTGCCCCTATTATGCCATTTCCAATATTGCCTTTCATGCTGTGTGTAATGTAGCTGTATTTGAATGTAAATGATCTGCAAAGTTGTAAAGCTGAAAGTGCACGATAAATAAAGTTATTGTCTCCCAAAATAAAGAATCGACTCTGAACAGCTGAAACGAGTTGTTAGTAATTCGAATCCCACTTCCGTGACGGCTACACGTCACGGGGTAACACGTTTGCATAATGCGCGCCTATGTTCTACATTGGCCGGCCACGAACAACTTGACCCCGCCCACAAACACGTCATTCTACTGACGACTGCTTCTCTAATCTCAGCGAGTTCAACGCGGGATCCACAAAACGCTTGCTGCTGAAAGATGGATCAGTATCCTGTTTATTTGGACCAGTTGCTCCACTGAATCACAACTTGTAAGTATTATAAATAAATAATAGATGTTTATATTTTCTATAGAGCGTTCAAAATACAGAACTATTGAAATAGGCGAATAGTTTCCGACACCCGCTGTACGCCGTAGACCAATCACAACAGACTAAGCCATCTGACCAATCAGAGCAGAGTAGGCTCACGGAAAGGAGGGGTTTAGAGAGACTGAATCTTTGAACTGCTTCGAACGAATCGTTTGAGAATCGCTGGAAAATGAGGTGATATTAAATGCATATTTTGAGAAAACGAAAGCGTTTTTTGACCTTGCATGCATGTAATCCTATTGTAGGAGACTCCTAAAACAATATTAGGAACCGTAAAATTTACATAATAGGGGCACTTTAAATTACATTTAATTAAAAAAAAAACTTAGATTCAAAAACATACAACTTTCATTTTTCTTGAATTTGTTATCATTTGTCAAAATACTTTTTATAATTATTTTTTAAAATATAATTTTTACTTTTAATTTTATTCAGTATTTCAACATTTTAGACTTTTAGATTCAAAATATGTTATTCAAGAATCATATTCATATATTTCTTATTTGCTTTGTACTTATATATTTCAAATTTGAAATGTACTGTTAATGTAGCGGTGAATTAAGAGTTTAGACGTCACAGGAGGTTTAACGCAGCTGATCCAAAGCAGAGGCCGCGGTTCCCACCGCTCAGAGCCCGGCCCGTGTGGGGGCTAATTACGGCAAATTGGAAAAGTGTTGGGCGACGATGCGCATGTGGGGCCTCCCTCGGCGCTCGCCGCTTCCCGTCGTCAGGGTCTGATGCCGCCCGTCCGGCCCACACCTGCTCCTCACCGGCCTGTGATAGATAGAGCTGACCGGTGGCTCAATAACAGTCACCCACCCCACCCCGTCTGGTATTGATGGACTGCGGGGCCGCAGGCTTTGTGAGTGAGGATCATCTGCTGGAAATTGTCTCTCCGCCCCCTCAGCACCTGCGCAGAGGGATGCGATAGGTGAGCGAACGGCCGAGAAGGACCTCAGGGACCCGCTTTTTTTTGGAACGATACCCCATCTAACACGAGCGTGCCGTAACGGGTGTGTGTTTGTGTGTCATGGGGGTTGCTGCAACCCTGCACATGTGTCCTCTCTCCCTCCTTATTATTCCGTAATTAGCCCTTTGGCTGTCTGCTGGAGGACGGCCGTCCCCCCTCGAGAGCCGTCTGTGTTGACAGACACACACAGACCCAGAAAAACAAACACACACCGAACAGCGTTTGACTTCCAAACAGCAAAAATCCCGACTTCTAGAGAAGGCAAACACGCTCGGGCGCCCGTAGCGATTTGGCCTTTGTGGTTCGGTTACAAGTTTACTCCGCCGCCTCCATCCAGCTGGTACTCAATCACGACGCGCCTACAACAATGTATGAAATCACAGTCTGAAGCACTAATGGTGCATTCTGTGGAGCGGATTTGGCCTGTTTGTCAAAAGGAAGCTGCAGTTGCGATATTCCTTTAACGTCGGATTTTTACGCATTTCATGCAAACGATAGCCATTGAGGCAGATGTTCCCAATTCAAAAACGAAACGCTTGCACTCAACTCTTTGCGACTGATGCAGAAGTTCTGGACGATGGCCACAACCGGGAAGATATTTTGAGATTCTCAAGCAGTCCGAACTAAAGGTTTCACATTCGGCACCAGCTGCCTCTGCTCCAGTGGATAATGCTGCACTATTGCAACAAGAATTCCTGCAAGCAGCAGAGCTTTTGATGACAGGCCTATAACAACGTATGAAATCACAGTTTGAAGTATTAAAGGCATATTTTGTGAAGTGAATTTGGCCTGTTTGTAAAAAGAAAGCAGTAGTTGCGACATTCTACAAAAATGCAGTTTTTTACACATTTAATGCCATCGGAATCCATCAAGACAGATGTCCGGCTCGCAACAGTTCTGAATGCAGATGTTCTGGACAACGGCCACGGTCGGGAAGATATTTTGAGATTCTCAAGCAGCCTGAACTAAAGGTTTTGCATTCGGCACCAGCTGCCTCTGCTTCAGCGGATAATGCAGCACTATTGCAACAAGCGGTTTGATCGCTCTATACTAGAATTTATGTGCGTGGCAGAGCTTTTGAAGACGGCCCTATGACAATTTATGAAATCGTAGTTTGAAACACAAATTGCGTATTTTGCAGAGCAGAATTGGCCTGTTTGTTAATAGAAAGAAGTAGCTGCAATATGCTAATAACACATGATTTTTATGCATTTAATGCAATCAATATCTGTCAATATAGATGCCAGACTCACATCTATTGTGAATGCAGATGTTCTGGACAACGGCTATGATCTGGAAGATACTAAGATTTTCAAGATGTCCAAACTAAAGGTTTTGCATGTGGCACCAGAAGCCTCTGCTGCAGTGGATAATGCAGCATTATTGCAATAAGCTTTGAGCACTGTATACTACAGTTCATGCATGCAGCAAAGCTTTTGATGATGGGCCTACAACACTTCATGAAATCACAGTTTGAGGCATTGAAGGCATATTTTGTGGAACAGAATTGGCCTGTTTGTCAGTAGAAAGCTGTAGCTGCAATAATTCCACTAATGCCTGACTTTTTACACATTTCATGCAATCAACAGCCATCAAGATGTCAAAACGAAGATGTATGGCTCGCAAATGTTCCAAATGCAGATGCTCTAGATGACGGCCATGAATGAGATGATATTTTTAAAAATCCCAAGCCGAACTAAAGGTTTCACATTTGGCACCAGCTGCCTCTGCTTTAGTGGATAATGCAGCGCTACTGCAACAAGTGGTTTAATCGCTCTATAATGTTCATGCATGCAGCGGAACTTTTGATGATGGCCTACAACAATTAATGAAATTACACTTTGAAGCATTACAGGCATATTTTGTGGAGCAGATTTGGCACGTTTGTCAACAAAAAGCTGCAGTTGCGATATTCCACTAACGTCAGATTTTTACGCATTTCACGCAATCGACAGTCATCAAGACAAATCTTTAGATTGCTACAGCAACCAAATGCAGATGTTCTGGACGACAGCCATGAATGGGAAGATTTGTTGAGATAAAGATGTTCGAAAGAACATTTTTGCAGCTGCCTCTGCTCCAATGGATATTGCAGTTCATGCGTGCAGAGGAGCTTTTGATGATGGACCTACAACAATGTATGAAATCAGTTTGAAGCACTAATGGCATTTTGTGGCGCGGAATTGGCTTGTTTGTCAATAGAAAGCACTAGTTGCGTGGTTGTGATATTTCACAAATCTCAGAGTTTTCTGCATTTCATGCAGTCAGTAGCTGTCAAGACAGATGTCTGGCTCGCAATTGCTTGCCATTACAAAAACAAAGCACCTCTCTTGCACTTGCTATGGTGATAAGCAGTATGATCGCTCTATACCAGTGTTCATACTTGCAGTGGAGCTTTTGATGACAGGCCGAAAAAGAAGTTTCAGCTCTGTTTTCGCAGCTGTGAATTGCGAGCGTACGTGCATGCAAAAGCAAAACACTCTCTCCGTTGTCGTGCCTCGGGCTAAACTTGGGCGCTCAGCTGAGAGTCCAGGTGCCTTCTGGGTGCTGATGCAATCCCACCTGCCATTTTTAAAGACAGCTTTAAAAAAAACACACTCCTGGGTCCAGTACAACAAAGCAAGCGCTTCAGTCTGTCTGCGGGAGCGAGGGAAACCCATAAACAGCCGACAGCGCAAACAGGCACGTACTACGATACCCACGGTGTGCGAATCAGTCAGGGACTAATTAACACATCATTGCAACCCAACTGCCTGGTGCTCCGCTCACCTGCCTCTTTCTTACTGCAGAGAGCGCGTAAATCTCTCGCTGACAGTCGGAGACGTGGGTATTAATCTGCGATGTTGCCGCATGGCGTCTTTAACCTCGCTCATGAGGTGATGGGCCCTCCGTGCTCCCTGAAAAAGGCAGTTGAAACACAATAAACGTGTTTTAATGACATTGCAGTTCCATTATGAATATGGGAATCTCCAGGGCGCTTTCAAGAACAAATGAAATGCAAATGGAAGTTTGAAGACAGTCATTTGGTGTGTTAGTTTGGCTTCTACTGCAATGGAGATAAAATCATAAAGTAAATAAAATGCAAATGATAAGACTCACCATTCACTTACTGCCCACTGATGCTGTCTGGCCCATGGGCTTCTGTAAAGCAGACGAAATGTATACACTAACATTATTTATTTATTTATTTTTTAGAGAATCTAATACTGTTATTCAGCAAGGACACATTAAATTGGTCAGAAGTGACAGTAAAGACATTTGTAATGTTACAAAAGATTTCTTTTTCAAATAAATGTTGTTCTTTTGAACTTGCTATGTATCACTGAAACAAAATGTATCACGGTTTCCACCAAAATATTAAGCACCACAACTATTTTCAACATTGATAATAATCAGAAATGTTTCTTGAGCAGCAAATCAGCATATTAGAATGATTTCTGAAAGATCATGTGACACTGAAGACTGGAGTAATGATGCTGAAAATACAGCTGCGCATCACAGGAATAACTGACATTTTACAACATATTCAAATATAAATCAGTTATTTTAAATTGCAATAATATTTCACAATATTACAGCTTTTTCTGTATTTTTGATCAAATAAATACGGTCTTGATGAGCACAAGAAACCTCTTTAAAAACTTGTTCTTTTGAACTTGCTATGCATCACTGAAACAAAATGTATCACGGCTTCCACCAAAATATTAAGCACCACAACTATTTTCAACATTGATAATAATTAGAAATGTTTCTTGAGCAGCAAATCAGCATATTAGAATGATTTCTGAAAGATCATGTGACACTGAAGACTGGAGTAATGATGCTGAAAATACAGCTGCGCATCACAGGAATAACTGACATTTTACAACATATTCAAATATAAATCAGTTATTTTAAATTGCAATAATATTTCACATTACTGTTTTTATTGTATTTTTGATCATATAAATGCAGCCTTCTTTTGAAAACATCACTGTATATTAGAACTGGTTTTCATATATTTTCTTCAGGATTTTAGATCGTACATCAAGAAGCAATTCAACTTTCCAGAACGCAAATTATTAAAATAATAAAACGTTAAATATGGTATTTACATTACAAACATATTTCTAAACATATTTATCCTTGTAGCAAGTATTTAACTTTTCTTCACCTTGGGTAGTTTTATTTGGCTTCAAATACAACTAAGTTCAGAGCCTTTAACAAAGCCTTTTTATTTCTGTATCAGAACAGACCTGTGGTAGAGTTAGACTGAATGGACTTGTGACGTCAACAACATAAGAAGAATTTTCCCTTTTTTTGTTGCTCAGCCAATATTTCGCTAATCCCATGCAATTCATGCACAATTGGGGTTAGGTTGCATGTTTCCTAAACAGACCTGCGCTCCACCAGTTGAGAACCACCGCGTTTCAATCGTACCGTGTCCCGTACAGTCGAATTAAGGACACTGGGCTGCCCTGTAGGAAAGCATTTTGTCAATATGCAAAAGATGGAGGGTGTCCAAACACAGACAGTCGGATATAGATGGAGCTAATCTGCATTAGTATTCAGTGCACACACACACACTGTAGCGTGTGTGATGGGTTTGTCTGGCGTGCGAGCGTGTGTGTGGCACAGCAGTGTGTTCCAGACTGCAGTGATTAATCTGACGCTGTCATGTCTCCATAGATGTTTACATGGAGATGTTTGAGGAGCACATGTCTGATAGAGTGTGTATCTTCCTTTCTCTCCATCTTCAAACATGCGCATCTACGACGTCACCTGGGCCATCTGGAGGATAGTAGAGAGAAGGCTGACCTACACACACACACACACATACAATCATAACTCCCCAACGTCAAATCATTGTCTGCCAACAGCTGACTGCTCTTTTACAAAATCTAGAGCGCTGCCTATGTAGACAGAATTTTTAGGCATCATAGGTGTGCTGAAGACATGAAAGCTGTTTCAAAAGGTAGGCAACAACATTATACGCCCTTCTTTGGCCAAATTCTAAGCTAACATCACATGCACCCTTCGAAAATTCTATTCCAAAATGCATCACAAAATAATAAATAAATAATTAAATAAATAAATAGGGCCACGATGGTCTACAAGATGAGATAAAAATTTATTAAAAATCTCTTTTAAAATGTTTAAACAAATTTGTTTTTTAAATATATGAAATATTTATAAAAATACATTTTATTCAATACTAAAACGTATCAGTAAAAATAATTTTTGATAATAAATAATCAAATAACTGTCAAATGGTATCTCACACATAGAGTTTCAGTAGGCTATCTTAACAGTGTCTCAAGCTATGCTCAGATTTTCCAAGCTGACAAATCAGTAAAAATAGATCGTGACAATAATTGATCATCAAAAATCACTCACAAAAAAAAAGAAAAGAAAAATTACAGACCTCTTTAATGTCTCAATTGTTTTTCCTAGACAGTAATGAGATTAAATGGAGAGCAAATTAAGACTTTTCTCTGAAGAAAATGACCCCTTGTAATCTCATGTTTTTCCAATGTTTCAGAAGCAATCTCAACAATGTCTCAAACTATGCTCGGATTTGCCAAGCTGCCAAAACAGTAAAAATAGTGCTTGACAATAATTGATAATCATTCACAAAAAAATGTGAATTTTTTTAATGTCTCAGTTGTTTTTCCTATACACCAGTGATTAAATGGAGAGCAAACTGAGACTTCAGCTGCTTTTTCTCACCAGTAATCTCACAAATGTCTCTCCTTGAGGTTTAGATGAGATCTAAACAACGTCTCAAACTATGCTCGGGTCAGTAAAAATAGCTCTTGACAATAACTGAGCATCAAAAATTGCTCTCAGACAAAAAAATAGATTTGTTTCTCATTTGTTTCTCCTAGACAGCAATGAAATTAAATGGAGAACAACTTGAGACATTTTCTGCTTCATCTCTAAGAAAGATCCCAGTAATCTCTTCTTCTCTAGTTTCAGAAGAGATCTCAACAATGTCTCATACCATGCTCCAATTTGCAAAAGATGGCAAAATTGGCAAACAAATCTCAATATGAACTCAAATATTTCTCATATACTCTTACTGGGTGTCAATTATTGACTCATTTGAGTTTATTTTTTTTATTTCTAAAAGAATTTTAGGAGGAACTTTAAAGACAAAGTTGACACTTAAACACAACTGAGAACTCCATTATGTCCCCTGAGCAACAAAAGAGCAACTTCTGAACAATAAAACTGGATTTCCGGAGTGCAAAGGACAATAAAACATCAAGTTTATATGATCAGTTGTCCTGACCTGCCAGTCTGGATGAACACTAGAATCAGCTGTGATGCACCAATCACTGTCTCTCTCTAAATCTCGCTCCAGATAGCATAAAACCCTGACGTCGGTGCCTGACAGTTGTGGCGCATGATGGTGCGACACAAGGTGAAGTGCGTCTGTTTTACAGCAATGCACGCTGCCAAAAAACCTTGCACAGCGCGCAGGCCTTGCACAGCATGCAGCCACAGTGCTGCAGACCTGCATTCTGCATCCAAATCACTGGTTACGGCATGCAGGCCGCCTCCGCAGGGACCAGCATATGATACGGAGGCAGACAATGAAAAACACTCAGAGACAACACAGAGCCTGATCTCACAAACATGCAGGCACATGCTGAAGCATTGAGCACACACTAACACACACGGATGAGTGCAAGTTTTAGTAGGGCTGTCAATTTAATGTGTTCATTTATTTAAAGGAACCATTCATCCAAAAATTACATTGGCTGAAAATGTACTCAACCTCAGGCCAGCCGTGCATTTGTTGTTCATCAGTACAGATTTGGAGAAATTTAGCATTAGATCACTCACCAATGGATCCTCTGCAGTGAATGGGTGCCGTCAGAATGAGAGTCCAAACAGCTGATAAAAACACCACAATAATCTATAAGTAATCCACACCACTCCAGTCATCAACGTCTTGTGAACCTCTCTCTAAATCTCGCTCCAGATGGCATAAAACCTTGACGTCGGTGCCGGACAGTTGTGGCGCATGATGGTGCGACACAAGGTGAAGTGCGTCTGTTTTACAGCAATGCACGCTGCCAAAAAACCTTGCACAGCGCGCAGGCCTTGCACAGCATGCAGCCACAGTGCTGCAGACCTGCATTCTGCATCCAAATCACTGGTTACGGCATGCAGGCCGCCTCCGCAGGGACCAGCATATGATACGGAGGCAGACAATGAAAAACACTCAGAGACAACACAGAGCCTGATCTCACAAACATGCAGGCACATGCTGAAGCATTGAGCACACACTAACACACACGGATGAGTGCAAGTTTTAGTAGGGCTGTCAATTTAATGTTCATTTATTTAAAGGAACCGTTCATCCAAAAATTAAATTTGCTGAAAATGTACTCAACCTCAGGCCATCCGTGTGTTTGTTGTTCATCAGTACAGATTTGGAGAAATTTAGCATTAGATCACTCACCAATGGATCCTCTGCAGTGAATGGGTGCCGTCAGAATGAGAGTCCAAACAGCTGATAAAAACACCACAATAATCTATAAGTAATCCACACCACTCCAGTCATCAACGTCTTGTGAACCGAAAAGCTGCACGTTTGTAAAAAAAACCCATCAATAATTAAAACATTTTAACTTCAGACTGTCACTTCTGATCAAAATATGAGTCCATAATGCATAATAACGCTTCCTCCAGTAAAAAAAAGTTCATCTCCTGTTGTCCTCTTATATCAAAATCCACCCAAATTTTTGTTTAGAACTGTTTTTGCATGTAAACGGTGCTTGATCTGTGCATATTTCTCTCCTGATTCAGATCAGATGACTTTTTCACTGGAGAAAGCAACATTATGGATAGAGAACTAGCCAGAAGCAACAGTTTGAATTTAAAAACATCTTAATGATGGATCAGTTTTTTTTTAAAACATGCAGATTTTTGTATCACATGACTTGATGGACTGTTGTGGTGTGGTGTGGTGTGGTGTGGATTACTTGTGGATTATTGTGTTTTTATCAGTTTTTTGACTGTCATTCTGACGGCACCCATTCACTGCAGAGGATCCACTGGTGAGCAAGTGAGTTTGGAGACCATTTCTCCAAACTCATCTACATATTGGTTGACCTAAGGGTGAGCAAATTGTCAGCAATTTTTGGGTTGAACTAGCCTATTCCTTTAATTATAGAAAAATGTAATGCACTAAAATATAAGTTCAACAGCATGGACCAGCGCACAAGTGTCTTGAGATGTGTTTTTCATCTACTTTTTAACTTGGCATAGTTTTAAAAAGTGCAAAATACCAAATGAAGCAAAAGATATCTGTCTGCATGTGTACTATACATCACTTTTTGTCTATTTTAATGTCCTAGTTGTCAGAATAATGTAACTTAATGAATTAATCGATGTTTACTGAGGGAAAAAAGCATCAAATTAATCTTCATTTGATGCTTTTTCAACAAATATTGACAGAGCTAATTGTGATTAATTTGACCAGTTAACTGACATATCATGCAATAAATTCAGCTGAAATTTGCAATCAGTTGACAGTTCAGCTTTTCGAGTGTTGCATCTTCTGTGTTTGGCACACAAACATGGACGAGCATCAAACCATGACAATCAGATGAGAGTCTGGCTCTTAGATAATTAACTCTGACTCACTGAACGAGGTTTCAACAGGCTTATGCTGCAGTCGGTAAACAGGCTTGAGGTTGTTAACATAACACAGGCTGAGCAACACTATTTTTCATTTTGGTTTCCAGATGCCTTCTGAATTTCAATAATTTCATGCTAATAATTCACCACACACACAAAAACAGAAAATACACAATTCACCTTACGGGCACTGACATGATCAGTTTTTAAGGATGCATGGATATTAAAATTCGGTCCAATATGGATATGCCGATCATTTCACTTTTCATGTTATGGCCATTAATCGATAAATTAATTATAATACAACACAAAAAACTACAAACAATCATTTTAAATACTGCTACTGTATATTGAGAAAATACACAATTCACTTAGGCACTGACAGGATCAGTTTTTAAGGATGCATGGATATTAAAATTCGGTCCAATATGGATATGCCGATCATTTCACTTTTCATGTTATGGCCATTAATCGATAAATTAATTATAATACAACACAAAAAACTACAAACAATCATTTTAAATACTGCTACTGTATATTACACTAAACTACTAGACCATATTTAAAAACTAAGTCAGTTTTGCTATAAAACACTACATAATACAATATGAAATTTGTACATTATAAAAAATGGATGTTCATTTTCAGATTAAATATTATTTTTGCTAAATAGCAATGAATAAATTCCATAAATATTAATTTGAACTAAGCACTAGATTAGGGTAAATGTTATTTAAATGTAAAAATATGGGAAATGAGCATGCATAATTAAATATTAAATATATTCCAGTATATATTTCAAACACAAACTGAGTGCATCAACAGCAGCTTAATGCTCTCAGAAGATTTTTGAAGAAAGAGAGACAGACAGAGCGGAGGAAAGCAAGGTTATTTGCATGGAGAGCCACGGACGCCCCCGTTCCCAGTATCTGATGTCAGTCTCCTGACACTGATAGACTCTGCGTCTCCCATTTAAGGTATAATGAGATTGCTCGAGCCACACAAACCTCTGCTGACTGCACTACACTGACGCTACGGAAGTCACTTCATCTCTCAGAGACTCATCAGGGTTCAGCTAAACAACTCCGCCTGCCCCCATCTTCCTCCGACCCAGACACTCGATACGAACGCGCTCGGCTCATCAAGAGCCCGAGCACCAGCGTAATGGAGAGAAGTGGATGAAAACGAAGAGGACGTGGGGCAGCGCTGCCAGCGCAACACCTGATTGGCTAAAAACAGGGCCCATTTCCATCACAGTGTCTTCCTCAGGTGGTAGAGGATGTGTGAACCTGTAGGAAAGAAAATTCACAAATGACTTCTCAATTATCTCAAGACAGCAATGAGATAATGCAAAGCAAATGGGGAAAAGGCCTTTTAACCTCACAGTCTTCACCTCGTATTTTATTTCAAAAGTGGTTTCAGCAGGTCAGACTTGTTGTGATACCAAAGTCTGCATTCAGAATCAAAAGTGTCAATTTTTTTTATTTCAACAGATCTCAAACATTCTCATCACATCCTCCCAAGACCAAACATGCTACATACTTAAGACCTATATTTTAATACTAACAAATCAAATGTGCATAGAAAAGCTTGAAAGATATTGAAAATGCATGCTATGTCATTCATAAATATCCAGAATCACAAACTGAAATAAATATAAACAATGATACAACAAAGTAGCATTACCATAAATAGGCAATAAAACATCTTTAAAAGACTTAATTCACATTACATGAGGCTAAATGAAGGTTTTCAAAATTATCTTTCATAAAAGTAACATACTGTATAAGTAGGCTACCATGGTACAGCTATAGTACCAGGTGGCAATACTACACTTTGATATTTATTTAAATATGGTATTGAATGATTAATGTATTCATTTACAATGGTATTTACATGATACATGAAGCCAATTGTTTAAAAAAAACCGAAAAAAAACCAACTGTTAACGCCACTTTATTTGTTGGTATAAAGTGCTTTCATGTAATGTTCGTGTTTTGATCGTATATTGGACTGAAATGAATTACCTGTAGCACGTGCAGGTGTTGAATTTATGAAAAACGTATTCGTCGCTGAAAAACGACAGGATTTGTCTTATAAGTTTTGTCTCCGTTGATATCGTTGGTAAATATCCACTTTATCCAGCCATCCTTTTGTTTTATGTAAGCTCATCTGTAACATCGCGTTAAAGTTTTACCGCCAGAGAAAACGCTACAAACGATTCAGTTCGTTAGTGAATGAACTATGGCGTTTTGTTCGTGACCGAATCGGCATTTTCGAACAAATCTTTTAAGCAAATGATTCGTTCTCGTTCACTTCCGTACACTCATGCCCGGTTCAGACTACACGATTTTAGCCCGATTTTGCCACGATTTGCTTGACGCAGGGTGTCGTGGGGATTCGTAAACGACAATGGGCGTCGGGACGCAAGATTCCATCGTTTCAGCTCGGGTAGTGTGTCATAGTGGACGACAACCGATTCCGCGTCTGCGATGCTTCACGACAGAAAGACTAGCATGTTTAATTTGTTTTCCGTCATCCACGACGAGTTCTGTCACATTGGTGACTTTGACCAATAGCAGCACAGAAGCGCTTTCATACACAGGTTTCAAACATGTGAAACGAAAGAGAGATGATGGTGCTGCTAGGTGGAATTATGAGATGGAGGAAAGGTTCGTGGAGCTGTGGCAACAGTACTACTGCCTTTATGATATGTCATCGCGGGACTACCATGACAGAACAAAGAAAAATGCTGGCGAACTATAGCGGAAGCGCTTCAGCAATGTTTACACTCTTGTTTTCAGAAGTCAGCCGCTAGTTCCGCCTTCTCGATGACATCACACGCGTCGTTAAAGACAGCACGTGATGAATGGTCGGGAACTAAAGTCTCCCGCAAATGTTCATACGATTCAGAGTGGATCGCAAACCGTTTTGCGAAGCCGTTTGACTGATTGCAAACAGTGATTCATTCGAGAGTCGGGCATCGCCTGTGATACCTAAAAGCAGACGACAGAAAGTACAAACACACGACGCGATTGTCGAAATATTTTCAAGGAATTTGTTTTTCAGGTTAGTATACTGAAATATCCCTAATCAGACAATGATTTAACAGTAAATATTTGTTGGACGCTGTGAAATTAGCTTGGTAAATGCTTGGTACTGTAAATACACGAAAAGATTGGTTGACTGGCTATTATGACAACAGTTGGCTCATTTGTTTAAAGGGGTATAGGAATGACCATATTCAGTTTATTGGTGTTAAGAGAAAGCAATTAAATGGATATCTGGTAATATAACGAAAATAACATCATTCAGTATCACAAGATTTGTGAAACTCAAACAGTAGAGCAAGGCACTAACATGCCTAACTAAAGCGTCTCCCAAATGCGTTAACTGCCAAAAATGCATCTTTATATAATATGACCACACTGAGTAGTTAATATTTACATGCTCACAGATAAAACTTTTATTATTCAGAGGTTGCTCTTTCGCAGTTCAGGAGATTCTCACTTCTGATTCATTAAATTATCAACTCTGTCTTAGATGTTTCTCCTTAAATTCCTTAAAGAAATAAAAAGACACACAAATGAGTATAGAGCTATAAAATGAATGTAAAGAGCAGCTCAGATCTTTTGATGAGAAATGTTTGAGTTTATATGAGCTCTCTTTCGATTGCAGACTTTGATATCTTGTCACAGTTAGTTCAATAAACTCTTCTTATCAAATTTCACTTTCGTTTTATTGCTCTGTACTCAACAACTGACTCACTTGTTTCTGTTTTTATTTCTCAGAAGGAGACACATCTGTGACTTCATTACTTAATTGAAACCTCCAGAGCTACAAAAGAGCAAAATAAATTTCCTCAGGCAAGATAGATTTAATTGATGTTATTCACAAATCACCCATGTCTCTTACACATGCATGATTTGCACGCATGCCACACGTGCTCACGTTTACACAAGCGGCAGCAGAGGTGCACACACAAACAGCGTACGTTTGAGCGAAAGCCAGGGGCACGTCGCCATCCCAGAGCCTCGGAGGCATGGGACAGGTGACACGATGGAGGGAGGGAGGAGGCCGGCGCGCACCAGGATGCTGGGGCTTTTCGCTGCGCAATAAAAATGCTAATCCGCTCTATTCCCCTGTTGATCGGCTCTATGTAAAACAGGTTAGAGTTCCCCGCTCCACATGTGTACCCTCAATTTACCAGTTGGCCTTCCTTTGTTCTGCTCTCTTTATTTGTTCTTCATTGAACGCAGTGGCCTGGATGTCTTCACACATCTTCCACCGGACTCTGCTAATGACAATGACAGTGCTGGCTTCAGTTCTGTGCCCACACACCGCCTTAATGATGCCTCCGCAGGCTGAAAGACAAAGAGAGCTGTGGACGCGGCATTGTCCCAATTAAAGGTCAAGGAACAGAAGAGGTCTTAACTGTCCTCAGCCTCCGGCCACGTTCAGCTCAAATTGTCGACTGCCACTGTTGGTTGTCTTCAACTGTTGTGTGCGCCACACTGAGTAACGATTTCATACTGGCTTTAGTTCTGTAACGTTTATTAGGACAGTGCTTTTGGTTTTGCTTGAGGAACAATATTGTTTTAGTTGGAACCCAACTGTTTATCACAGAAAAGTAAACAAAAATGTCCTAAATCAGACACTGAAATGCCTTTCTTATTTACTTGAAAGATTTCTTCAATTTTTATGGTTTACTTAGAGTTAAGGGTTTGTTCAATTATGACAAAACCGTCAGAATTATGACATACTAAGTTATAATTATGAGATACTAAGTCAAATGTGACAGGCTAAAGTCTCAAAATCTAATTATGAGATAACAGGCATCAAAGTTTTCACTATGATTTCAATCATTGACATGGTATTACTCATTCAATATTAAAGATATCAAGGTTGCATTTTCACAGAATGTTCTCACAAAAAATGACTTTAGCTGGGTTTTCATTGCCAGGGTCACAAATAAGTCATAATTACTATATGACACAAAAAGCCATTATGAGATAAAAAGTCATAATTATGAGATAAAAGTCAAAATTCTGACAGTTTTGTTGTCTTCAACTGTTGTGCGCACCACACTGATTAGTGCTGATTTCGGACTATTTCAAACTGGTTTTTAGTTCTGCAACATTTATTAGGTCTGTACTTTTGCTTTTCATCTGGTTTTGCTTGAGAAACAAGATTGTTTTAGTTGGAACCCAATTTACACAGAAAAGAAAAACAAAAATGTCCTTAAAATAAAACACTTAAACATCTTTATTATTTGCTTTAAATACGGTAGATCTTCTATTTTTATGTTTGTTTAGAGTTAAGGATTTGTTCGGTTATGACAACACAGTCAAAATTATGACATTCTAAGTCATAATTCTAAACCAAAAACTCAAAATTATGAGATAAGTCATAATTATGACACAAAAAGCTATTATGAGATAGTATGTCATAAAAGTCAAAATTATGACAATTTTTCAACTGTTGTTAAAGTTGATTTTGTACCATTCCATACTGGTTTTAGTTCTATAAAGTTTAGTAGGTCAGTGCTTTTGCTTTTCAGATTCAGATTCAGATACAGTTTTGCTTCAGGAACAAGATTTTATACCAATTATTTATCATAGAAAAGTGAATGCTCTCAGCAGCCAATATTTTACGGCACAAAACCATGTTTATCCTCATTTACGTTTATGCATTTAGCAGACACTTTCATCCAAAGCGACTTAAATTGCATTCAAGTTATATACACTTTTCTATCAGTTCTTGCATTTAATGGGAATCGAACCCATGACCTTAGCGTTGCTCGTCCCATGATCTGCTGTTTGAGCTGCAGGAATTCAATTGAGTTGCAAATTTATTTGAATTGTGTAGTTTGTTCATGATTCTTGAGGATGAGGGCATGTTCATGTTGCATCCAACTTAGTTTCTACAAGTAACAGATGAATTTGCATTCAGATTGGACGACCAGTTGATATCAACAACAACGGTTCTGGTAAGTGTTCCCTCTTTTAATTAAAAAAATATATATTTTAGTAGTCTAAAAGTATGCATGATTCTAAGATTAGTTGCACTTTATTATTTGAATTTAGTTGTAGTTCCCGCTGTCCATGACACTTCAGAAGGGAACTGCGATTAATTTTGGGGTTGTGACCCACCAGTTGAGAGCTACTGCATTAGACAGCTTTAATGTTTAAGGTTTTAGGAACTCTGTCGAATCAGCATGTTTGGAACTGACCAAAATAACAAGCCAGTCGACAAATATATCCACGCCCGTCTGAAGCTCCTGAGCCGAAGCAGGTTTATCAGCCTGTCCGCACACTCCCGTTTTCTTAATCTTCTCCGTTTGCTCTCAGAAGGGCCAAAACGAAACGGGAATCTACATAATGTCACCTTTGTCCCCCTCGTAGTTTCTTTAACTCTCACATCTAATTAGCTTTAGGGACTGCACGGGTGCGATATGGGGTTTCCCGGGGCGCGCCCCCCTTTCCCCTCCAGTTGGGCCGTGGGTTGGGCCGGTGGGGTCTGTTCTCCAGAGACCGGTTATGACAAATAAGATTAATGTCTCTCAAGCCTCCTGAGCCACACAGATTAGACTGATAGCTGATTTTCTCAAGAGAAGCCCCATGTGTGAGTGTATGCATGCGCTTGTCAGAGCATGCTGGGAACGCAGTCCCCTCCCCTCTAATGACCACTGGAGCGTAGAGGGTCAGGAGGGTACGGGTCAAAAGGTCCTCCATGGAGGGTTCCCTAGCTTCATGAGCACTGAAGCGTTGGATGAAGGGGTGACGCTCCTGTGAGATTAAGTTTTAAACTCTCCATTAGGAGTAAGAGTGGAAATGAAAGGCCTGAGGGCAGTTTGAACCTGCTTCTACACATACAGCACCTGCTTTTCTTTCCTTCACATTATACTGCAAAATCTTGTTTTAATTTGTTCCATTGCCAGGCATAAATTGTTCAATCTGATGATTTAGGGTGTATTCACACCAGGAAAGTCCACTAGTTCACTTGCTTTGGTCCGGACCAAATACAATGTTGATTTTTTTTGTTTGGTGCGGTTCGCTTTCACACTGCCCTTTTTGCAAGTGAACCAGAAACTGTAAACAAAACCACACGTGTGATTGAGGTCATCCATTCATTGGTTCATCCGTTCAACCGTACCAGAGTTCGTTTGGAAGTGGACCGAAACCACCTCTTCAGCTGGGTCTCGGTACGGTTGTTTGGTCTGCACCCGAGTGCGATTGCTGTATTCACACACCTGCCCAAACAATCCGGACCAAGGGGGGAAACGAACTTGAGTTCGATTCAGTCGAACCAAACAGGACGGGTGTGAATACACCCTTAGTATAGGATGAGTTCTATGCTGAAGTTTAATAATTCGTGTTAGGGGTTTGTTCCCGTCGCTACACATGC
Source organism: Sinocyclocheilus rhinocerous (assembly GCF_001515625.1). Lineage (NCBI taxonomy): Eukaryota > Metazoa > Chordata > Actinopteri > Cypriniformes > Cyprinidae > Sinocyclocheilus > Sinocyclocheilus rhinocerous. The sequence goes on from NW_015645553.1 coordinate 218,504, forward strand.
CTTAGTTACTGCCACAAACAAATAATGAATCAATCAAAAAAAAAAAAATCTAGACCTTTTGTTTCAAACAAACCACATTTCATTTTTCCCCTCAATGAAAGGAGTATTGAAGCCCATTTCCATTGCTTAGGTAAATCATAATTATTATTATTATTATGTTAAAAAAACTAAATTAGGAGATAAAATCAATTATGACAAAATTTGTAATTTTTAATCTTATGATTTTGACTGTCATAATTTTTACTTTCTATCTCATAATTATAACAGTATTTTTTTAAACTTTTTTTTGTTTGTTTTTTACACAAAACTCAGTGAGATAAGAAGTCAATTATGACAAAATGTCAACTTATGTCATATTTTGACATATCTCATAATTATGACCTAGTATGAGATATTAAGTCAATAATGAGATAAAAAAGTTGAAATTATAAGGGAAAAAAATCCTAATTATGACAAAATGTTGGAAAGATAAAAGTCATAAATATGACAAAAATGTAGAGTTTTTACTACAATTTTGATTACTTTTCTGATAATTATGACTTTTTAATCTCACATGACTTTTTTTGTGGTCGGAAATGGGCTTCCATAGAGGAGTGACAATAAACTTGACATGATTTGTTTCGCCTGCATTGATTCACCAAAGAAAATGCTGCATTCAGCAGAATGAATCAGAAGAGTCACATCTATTCAAAAGACAAAAACTCTTCTGAGGTCTTTATAACTTTTGATGATCCTTCCGATCACTTCAATGTGTCAGCTCGCTGACAAAGCAACTTCCCAGACGGAATGTTCTTCTGGATATACCGGGAGCTGTTGTAGAGACTGCTATTCTCCACAGCGCCAGAGCCATAAGCAAACTTTTATGAAACAATTGTGCTTTATTCATAAGATGTTTGCTCGGTAATAATACCACTATGTCTGAATTTGGCTTGAATTATCCTAAAATAAAGCTAAAATATTGATGTCTAAGCATTTCTTTTTTTGCACAGCTCTCTGTTATTCTTTCACAAGAACAGTGTACATTGTATTTTTTCAACAGACAATTACTGTACCAATAACATTCATGTAATGGGCTTATTGTGAGTTCAGTGCAATACACACACTCTTTGAGTTTCTCATAACCCCAAATAAATCCCAATGTTCTCTGAAACTGGGAAACCAAAATCATTTTTTTTTTCTGTGTTAAAGTGTCGTAGGATACAGCTCCAGGCATTACAGCATTTCTTTTCTTTTGTAATCGACTTAATGTGATTATTGCACATCATTCCTTTATTTTACATTGTGAAACACTGTTCATATTGTTCATACACTGTTCACTGTTCACACATCTATCTATCTATCTATCTATCTATCTGTCTATCTCTGTTGTTCTGTCTATCATTGAATGCAGATTTTGCTGAACAGCTTGACTAAATAAGCACAATGCTGCATTCATCCTTTTAATGCAGATTTTCTATATGATCCTGTAATCAGAGCGAGAGCAAGAGAGACGGAGGGCAGCTGCTAAGCCTGAATCTGCCCATCAATGTCACCGGCCGGCCGTGGCAGATGCAAAGGGGCATCAGGTCTCAGCTGACACACCCTCATGAGAACAAGAGTGGTGCTCTGCAGACGTGTGTGTGTGTGTGTGTGTGTGTGTGTGTGTGTGCGCACGTATGCTTTGGTAAGAGAGATAGATGGTGCAATAACTTGTGATTGTATGAACGCATGACTGTGGAAATAGATTGTGACATTTTCCTGTATCGTCTGAAGCTGTGAGTTTAACCTTATTTTTTCTTTTGTCAGCTTTTCAGCGGTATATGATGGCTTCAGCCATCCATCTGATGTTCTTTTTCTCTCGAGAATGTGCAGGTGTGACCTTATAGAGTTATTTCTACTTGATCTGACCTACGGAAATTACATCGTCAGGTTGATTCGGTCAAATTAAATCATATTTCTGACTTGAATAAAACTAGTTAAATTAATTTAGGGTACCTGGCGAAACATTTGTACAGTCTAGAGCTGTATGTCGTTTCAAACCTGCATGACTTTCTTTCTTCTGTGCAGCACAGCACAAGATATTTTGAAAAATGTCAGTGCAGTAAAAGTCAAGGGTCTAATATTATTTGAAATAAAGTCATACAGGTTTGAAACAACATGAGGGTGAGTAACTCATTTTTTGGAGGTCCACATAAGTGTGCAAACCAGATGTCTGTTTTTTTCTTAAAGCATATATAAAAGCATATATGCATATTAGGGTCAAAAATGTATGGAAGCTTGTTTCCCCCACAGGATAAAAACATTAATACGGTAATTGCAACATTTATTCTCACAAATCACTTTTTTCCTTGCAATTCTGAGTTTATATCGTACAATTCTGACGCAGAATTGCAAGACAAACACAAGACATGAAGAATTGCAACTTTTTTTCTTTTTTTAATTATAAGACAAAAACACAGAACTGTGAGAATTACCAATTTTATTTTTCATCCCATGGCAGAAGCACGCTTCCATAATAATGCAATTATATGCATATTCTTTATAAAACCAGTGTTTGGTCAATAAAAATACATTTTAATGCTAATTTAGATAGTGTTTGTGTTCTTGTGCACAGGTAGAATCATAAATTGGTTGCTAAAGTTGACAAAACCAGGATGTGCTCAATTAGAAAAAATGATTCATTAACAACTAAAACATGTTTCTGATAATTTCAAATGTTTTCTATTAGGGTCAGGGTTGACTGAAAGATGGCTTGCCTTTTTTCCCCCACTAAATCTACATCTGAACATAAACATATGTTCATATGATATTTAACATGGCCTTACATGCATAGAAAATAAAGAAATGAAAAATGTTTCTGAGCCATGTATGTACAGTAATATTATTATTAACCTGAACACCACCATGAAATATAGCTAAACTAAATGTGTGCAATTCGTTCACATAATCAAAGGAGCATCAAATGAAAAGACACTTCATGTGAATATAGCAAAAAAAATTTGTGTACTGATTTGAATCGGTCTCATTGAAAACGGCGTACGTGAGAATTAAATGTCAATGAAGTTCTTTTGATTTCAGCTCCGACGAGACGTTTGCTCGGTGTGTCTCAACACACCGTAGACTATTATTATGCAAATGAGGCGCACTTCAATATTTTCGCCTGTGTTTTTCCAGCTGATGTCAGCACTTCCCGAGAAGCCTCCGTGCGCGAACGTCCTTCTCCCCCCATAAACACGTCAGGTCGCCGTGGGCTGCTTCTGCCGTCCTCTCCGCGCGCTTGGGAATGTCAACTGCTGTGCAACAGTGTCCTACATACTCACTGCATGCTCGTAATACTGTTACACACATGCATGCACATTAATGTGGAATCAACCTAAGGGTCATTCATTCTATGAAACGAGAGCCATTTTTGTCCCTCATTTACATACGTGTAAAATAAAATGTTTTTTTTTACCCCCATTTTTTATGAGGAAGACGTTTTTGGGCCTGCTATATTAACTAATATGCACATTTTAATGATTCAATGGACAGAAAATATATAGAGAAGATTGCATTTTGTCTTTAATCCCCATATTTCCTTAGATTTTAGTTGACAAGTCTTTTATTAAAAAATTGCATCCACAGGTCATCAATTTGTTCCTTTTTTAATAACTCTTTAAAGACAAGCTAAAAGTATTTTCTTTTTCTGCTATGAAATAAATAAATACATTTTTCATCTCACAATTCTGCCTTTTCCCCCTCACAGTTGGCAGTTTTATTTATAATAATAATAATAATGCATTATTTATTTATTTATTTTACTACCTTCCATATCTGTCTAACCGTAGAACTGCAGTGAAATTGCAATGCGTGAAGCAGTGCATCTTATTGGGCGAAAGGCTTGCGTGCCCTAAATGAGAAAATGAACAAGGTATAATGACCCTCTAGTATCCACAGACACGAGTGCAAAGCAGCATCTATCACTATAACGCTTTCTCTCCGGGTCTGAATGTTTGTGAAACGACAATCCTACTGCGGGACGTCCTTATTCGTCCCATTGAAGGAGTGAACAATGAGAACACGATGTCAGACAACAGTGTGTACTACAGCTCCAGGATCTGCGTTAATTGCGGACATATGGCTCCTACTGGAATCATTGAGGAAACGGACCTTCTGGTATCCAATTCGTGTGATTTGCATGAAAAGAAAGTCATTGGTTTATAGACCGTGATGTAAAAGAATGACCTGAAAGCCTGAGGCCACAGCCAGTAGTTGATTTAGGGGTTCGCGGCAGAAGCAGCGAGCGAAAACGCAGCACGGGAGGGCAGATTTTGTAACATAGCAATGTTGCAAATGAAGTGCAAAACAACAAAATCTTCCAAACAAAATGATTAATTGATTACGAACATTTGCATGCAAGATGATTTGTATTTATTTATTTTAATAACCTAAATAATTTAAGCCTATTATTTGTTATCTAGAAAGGGGGTTACATTTAAATGGTCACATAAAACTGCATCAGTTTACAAAAACGTTTCATTTATGAAAACCGAACGGATGTGTGATGTAAATAAACCCATCTGTCTCATTTCAGGCTTCGAGAAAAATCTGGCGAAGGCGTGCACGTCTCACAGCGTCATTAAGCCATCCAGTTCAATGTTGGTCCCGGGAGATTTTTTATGGATTAAATTAAGTACTTCCATCTTCATTTCCCACCTGATCGCAGCCATATAAATCCCAACAGCTGATCAACAGACTTCAGAAAGCCCGACGCCTTCAGACGAAACAGCTGGGAGATAAAGCAGGAGAGAGGAGAGCGAACAGGCTGACGCAGACTCAGCTGTTTCACTGTCCTTTCTGTGTCGTTAGGGGTTGAAAAGCATCTCGGAAAATAGAGGACTAGTTAGTTTAAACTTAAAGCCCTAACCAGGAAGATACGATCGTCGTGAAGGGTCCCAGCGGAACTAAAGAGAGCGGAAAAGAAAGAAAGAGCGCAGCTGTCCAGTGCTGAACGTGCGTCGCCGAACAGGAGCTGTCCAGTGCTGAAGTTGCATTTCTGCCGAGAGCATCGCAGCGTCGCGCTGCATCAACACAAGCGCATTCAGGGGCTCGAGGGTCTGCCGTAACCCTGCGCTGGCATCCGACTCTCGGCATTACCGAAGAGGAACGATACTAAAAAAACGCGTTTTGCTCCAGCGTTGCATGAGGAAAACGAGCGATTCGACCGGCGGACGAGTGCTTTTCCCCTTCACCGTAAAACATGCCAAGGTCTTTCCTGGTCAAAAAGGTTAAGCTTGATGATTTCTCATCCGCTGATCTGGAGAGCTCCTATGGCAGATCCAGGGCAGACCTCAGCCTGCGCTTTCACGAGAAAGGTAATCACATTTATTTGACACCCAGATAGTGTTTACGCAAGGGCAAGTGCATGTATGTTGTCGTGTGATGGTTTATAATCGCTACCCCGTGTAGTTGACCCACGGTCACATTGTATTCAACACCGTGAGGCGCATCAGTTTTTGTCGAGTCGGCACATTTCAGGTGTTGCGCTCTTTCAATCACGCATTCGACTCGCTTTCAGGCGCATTTTATTTACAAAACGCAGCGCTAGCAACAAGTACTTCACATTTACACCGAGAGTTATCAAAACGTGAATTATCAACGCACGCAGTCTATTAAGGGAACGCTTGATCATGTTTCACGTTATTATTCACGCTCTACATAACCTGCGCTTTGCATACAGTTGCATAAGCAGACGTTTATGGAATATTCATGCATGCATCTGGGGCTTACAGAGTAATATCTTTTGTGCATTCGGTACACATCGACCTAATTCTGCACAATTTCTATCAAGACTGCAAATGCAATTATAACCGAAGTGATATAATTCTCCTTGCCATTGTGTTTAAATGGGTTGCCACGCTAATTGAAATGGAGCGCTATTGATGTTTTTTTTTCCACGCTAATTGAAATGGAGCACTATTGATTTTTTTGCACGCTCGTGCGGGTTAATGTAGAAAAAGTCATTGCGTCTAGGTTCACCTAAACGAGCTGAAGTAACAGGAACTGTTGCATCACCTTCCCCCTCACAGGCTACATCAGCGACTACATGACCCCGGCACCGTACGATGGCGAGAGCGACAACGGCATCAAAGTGCCCTCGCCCGAACCCATCTACAGCGACTATGGAGCGCCAGATTCGGACCAGCCCGACAGCCCGCAGTCAGAGATCTCCTCGGGCTACATCAATGGAGACAACGCGGTCAGCGAGGGCTACACAGTGGACGCCTTCTTCATCACGGACGGGAGGTCGAGGAGAAAAGCCATCAGGAGCCCCAGGAACCTTCAGCGGCACACGTGCAACGAGTGCGGAAAGACATATGCCACGTCTTCCAACTTGAGCAGACACAAGCAGACGCACCGCAGCATGGACAGCAAAATGGCCAAGAAGTGTCCCACCTGCGGGAAGGTTTACGTCTCCATGCCGGCCATGGCCATGCATTTGTTGACCCACGACCTCAAGCACAAGTGTGACATATGCGGGAAGGCCTTCAGCAGGCCTTGGCTTTTACAGGGACACATGCGCTCGCACACGGGCGAGAAGCCCTTCGGATGCGCGCACTGTGGGAAGGCGTTTGCCGACCGCTCGAACCTGCGCGCCCATATGCAGACACACTCAGCCTTTAAGCACTACAAGTGCAAGAGATGCAACAAGACCTTTGCTCTAAAGTCCTACCTGAACAAGCACTACGAGTCGGCCTGCTTCAAGGGAGCGTTTGCTCCTTTGAGCCCAATGGAAGTGTGAACGGATGACAGCACAACAACAACAACAACAACAACAACAACAACGACAATGTCTCGGAGGATTAATCGCATGTACCTTAACTTTTCTTTTCTAAGTGTACTCTTTCTCCCGCTGTTCACGTATTCAGAGCCGAAATTTCACTTGTTTTTGCCAAAACTCAGAGGACATTGAAAATGTCTTTGTTTCTCTCGAAAGGTCAAACCTTTTCTAAGTATTGGATAATATTGTACTGCTGCCAGTGGCCACAAAAGTGTTCAGCATTGAGGTAAAACTATTTATTCATTAACTTATTTATGTATTTATATATTTATTTCCTACGAACTGTTAATTTGCACTTTCATTTGTCGTTCAGTTGCCAAGCCTTCGTCATCAATATGCCAAAGCATTTGCCACTTTCTGAATATCTTATTTTTGGTTGCCACTTTATAAATTCGTTGCATGCAAAAAAAAAAAAAAAAGAAGAAGAAAAAAAAACGGAAAAAAAAAACACTACTACTAATGAAATCTATGCCAATTTTATGAAGCTTTGGATTTTTTGCCAAAACCTAGATAGCATCCATCGGCAATATTTCTCGGGAGTCATGATGAAGAATAGAGCAATAATGCATGGTATTTTTAAAAGCTAAAACGAGTAATAACTATAGCATTTTTAACCACGATTTTATCCAATACTATCAGTAGTCGTTCAGAAGTTAAATATCAGGGAAATGCCAGAGTAGTATTAGCGGATACTTCCACGGGACGGGGAGGGGAAGGGATATAGGGTCCTTTTGTAAGTGGTTATGCACTGCCTGCCTCTTATTTAATAACGTAGTTTTAGAACGTAGGCGCCTGCGCTGCTGAACGGACAGCTTTGCGCGCGATCCGGATCATTTGCTCCAAATCTGCGGATGTGAACAGCGCTAAACCTGGAAACGCTGTTATAGGAGATCCTACTGCAACATGGGCAGCTGGACACAGCAGATTGGTCTTTGAAAAGCACTTCTTTGAGAACATTTCCAACTTTTTTTGAAGAAAAAAAATAACAAAAATAGTAGCACAAACCTTAGCAATTCAGGTAGACAGGCCTTGTATTAGTCGAACCTCTGTTTTTGTATTTACGGACATGGAAAACTAACTGTTTAATGCAAGACGCCTTGTAAATAATCCTTTGGAATTGAATATTTCTACAAGCTGTAAAGAATCAAATGAACTTATTTCTGGACTTCTGTTCCCTGGGTTTTTTTCCCCCAGCATTTGAACAATGTAAAGCACAAACGACACCGGGCATTTTCTCACTTCATAATAAAGAACCAATAAGTAACTACGTGTTTGTGGTCCTGTTTGTTTCAGTCACACACTGAGAACCGTCCTCTGCTGAAGCTCGAATCGTGCTGATTCAGAGCGATGCATGCAACTTGGTTGAGTAAGCGTGCGATGACGTTTGGTGACGCAAGTTTTGTGGTGCATGCAGCGTGCATAATGTGTCAGCGCGTCCCAAAAATCATTTCCGAGATGCCAAACACTCATGCAATGGCTCTTCCGCAGGATTCAAAGCATGCTTTCATCTCAATTAAATCCTTGACTGACGCCTTTGTTACACATGATTGAATTTTATCCGCATTGTGTTCACAAGGAGCTCTTGAGAAAAAAGCATGTGATCAAAGAGAATCCAGCAACAGCCTCTCTTTATGGAAAAATCCCTGTATGCTTTGGCAAATATAGCAGTTGCATTACGGTTCTTAGAGTACAGTTACGCGTTTGGCCATGCTGCAGTGGTAACCTTGAGACATGCAAGTGACGGAGGGAATTTGTCCGTCAGCTTTATCCAGGTCCCAGCAGAGTTCTTATCAACAAGGACTAAAGCACTTCAAAGTGCCTCCTGCTGACTGTGGCTGAACAACAGCTTCATTACTGGAGCTTTTGCTTTTACATAAGCCCACCAAACGCATTACCTGCGTCCCCTACTTTAAAAAGCATGCATTTTTGTAGTGCATGCACAGGGAAGAAAAAAGGAGTTTTTTCAGTCATACAGCAACAAATTACAGTCCTCTGACTGAATCCTCCTCCAAGGTCATTTGAGAGATCTGCAGTGATTCGTGCAACTTTCTTGCACACCAGTTGTCTACAATCAACATGAAATGCAACCCTTTTGACTTCTGTAATCTAATGTATTACAGAGTGAAATTAGTTCACCCAGAAATAAAAAAATTTCTGAAAATTTATCACCTTTTTTTGTGTTTGTTTCTTCATGGGAACGGATTTGGAGAAATGTAGCATTTCATCATTTGCTCGCCAATGGATCCTCTGCAGTGAATGGGCGCCGTCAGAATGAGAGTCCAAACAGCTGATAAAAACATCACAATAATCCATAAGCAATCCACACCACTCCAGTCCATCAATTAATGTCTTAAGTGAAAAGCTGCGTGTCTATCTATCATCAAGATGTTTTAACTTTAAACTGTTGCTAAAAAATACGAGTCCTTTATTCATAATATTGCTTCCTCCAGTGAAAATGTTGTCTGGTCTGAATCAGGAGAGAAATATGCACAGATCAAGCACCGTTTTCAACTGAAAACAGTTCAGAACAGTTCTAAACAAATATGTGGGTGGATTTTGATATGAGAGGATAACGGAAGATTGACATTTTCAATGGAGGAAGTGTTATTATGGATTATGGACTCATATTTTGGCCTGAAGTGGTGGTTTAAATTTAAAAATTCTTAAAGATGGATTTGTTTCTTACAAACATGCAGCTTTTGACTTCATAAGATGTTTATTGATGGTGGCACCCATTCACTGCAGAGGATCCATTGGTGAGCAAGTGATGTAATGCTAAATTCCTCCAAATCTGTTCCCATGAAGAAACCAATTCTTCTATATCTTGGATGGCCTGAGGGTGAGGAAAATCTCAGCATATTTTCATTTCTGGGTGAAGTATTCCTTTAAGAAAGTAAACAGAGTTTTGACTTCATGCTGACTTCAGAACTTCAGCAAACATCATTTTGTATTGCCTCAAAGTTTGGATGCGTTCAAGAGTGAAATGCCTCGACTGCATCCAATACTTCTCCTCCTTCAAATTGCTCAAATTCAAGGCTGTAGGCCCACAGCCAGCTTAGTTTAGTGGTAGGAAACACGGTTTTGGGAAACAGCCAAAAATGCATCTGTGCTACACTAGTTCTCACAGCAGCAGACAGGTGGTTAGAAACAAGTGGTTGAAACAAAGCACTTTCACAACTGCATCAGGATCATGCATTAATATATTAAATAGTGAATTTGTATTTGTGATGACTTTAATTGATGGGAATATAACTGCAGAGTCTCAAGTGTGTGTGTGTGTGTGTGTGTGTGTGAGTTGCTCCACCAGAATGACTCATGAACATTAGCAGGCAGAAGGGTGAAGGAACACCACAAACCCTCCAGTCTTAAACATCTCTCCAGGATGACACACAACACTTTGTTCTGACCCTCCGTGTGTTGAGTAATACCCCTGTGACTTTCCCTGTGTCTGTTCACAACCTCAAAACCCGTGACACGTGAATCATTCAGTTTCTTACTTCGAACCTATAAAACTATTCAAGTAAATAAGATATTAAGTAGAAGGAATAGTTCACCCAAAAATATGTCATTGCTCATGCTGTTTTCGGTGGCACAGAAGCCATTGAATAATGAATTTAATTGTGTCTTTATGTCACACAAATCTATTATATGACTTAAGAAGACTCGGAATTCAGTATATGGTTCACTGTTTTTTATGTTCTCTTTGGAGTTAGAAAGACATGGTCACAATGACCTTACATATGCATAATGACTCTTTGAAATTCTCATTTTGTGGCAGAAAGTTTATTTTTGGATGAACTATTTCTTTTTACTCATTCAGTCAGATGTCAGAAGACATGCCAGTATGTGTGTTTTCAATGGGAGTCAAATCCAGATGTTGCACCATGATCTACCTGGGAAACTCAAAAAGCACTGAAGTATTGCGTTTATTCTTTATGAAATGACAATTCACCCTCTCTGTTTTCTGAATATGTGGTATAAACCTTATTGTCAATGATTCATCCATGTTTTATTTAGTTATTTTTTGATCTTGTAGTTTTTTAATCAGAATGCCATAACTTGATCTTCCAGTGAAATGACAGACTTCTCTCTGACACATGCAGGACTTCTCCGGTCATTTGCATAAACTCCGCCCCTGCATGTTTTAAATGCCACGCCCACATCTCAAAATCCAATCAACAACCGATGCATAGAACAAAGTCCCACCCTACATTTTTTCTTTCAATAATCCATTACAATCAGATGTACATCCCAATATGGAAGAAAATATCTATCTCTACATAAAACAATATATACTATATAGCAAATCTCAACTGCTTGACTATGTTGTTGCAAAATTATGTATTATATATTATTGTCCAGCTCTTTATATAAAATTATCCAACTTTATCTGCATACCTACAGTATACTCACATAAAGCAATATATATTCTACAACAAATCTCAACTGCTTATATTGTCACAAAATATAAACTATATTATCACCCAGCTCTAATTAGCTAAATGTGACTAAGGCATGAATATATTAAGATATTATAAAATCACGATTTTCTGTACAGCTGCTTTGACACAATGTGTATTGTGAAAAGCATTATATAAATAAAATTGACATGACTACACAGCATGCAAGAATGTCATTATACACGACAGTCAGGCTCTTCCAAGTCAAAATAATCAGCAAATTGGCCCAGACTTCATGCTGTGGTCCAAATCTGGCAGCAGAGACTATATTGCATAACACTGGCCTCTCTGAAACACACACACACACACACACACACACATGCACGCCTGCCTTTGCAAAACAACGGAGAGTAATAATATCTGCTGTTTTGATTAGGTCAGAGCAACACGTTTCACTGGAACGTCAACATTTCTATTATTATTTGCACGTGTAGCGCATTTGGGAACCTAGAATAAAACCTAATAAGAGATGAATGTTGGTTCTGTTTCCAAATCACAGGCCTTTTCCAAAAAGGCCACGATTAATCAAATGATTCACATCGCTTATGATATTATAGAAATGAATCCATTAATTTGTGTAAATCAGATGTCCGTGCTGTGGACAGTTGACTGCATCTGCACACCGAGAGCAGCCAGTGTCAATTTCCAAGCTGGAGTGCATCGGATCAGAGAGGGTTTTTGTGACAATCACACGCCGTGTCTTATTTGTAAGAGTATCTCCTGCTGAGCTCCAGACTGCGGTTCTGCGACATCTCCGGCTCTGAGCTCGCGGATCATTATCGGTCCTGCGCTCCGAGCCGGATCTGCTCTCCCGAGGAAACGTCTAATTGTGCTGCGAGGGGCAGCATCAGCAGAATCCATTACTTAAACGGGAGACAGGTGCGCTCAGGCCGGGCGTCTGCCGAGCTGCCAGGACTCTGACGTCAGAGCGCAAAACTCCTGCCGAGCCTGACCCGCGCTGCTGCTGCTTCCTGCCTGGAGCGGAAGTAGATCTTTCACACTTCCTGCAGAGAGAGAACGGACCGCAGACAGACTCGTGCTGTGTGTAATGTTGCAAAAACACAACAGTTTATGTCCTTCTCACTTTTGCTTACAATATACTGTATCATATTTGACCCATGAAGTTCTAAAGCCTCTAAATGATCAAAACTTTGCTGACAAACCTGTCGCACACAGCCTTCTGTCTCTGATTGATAGTTTGGATGTTTTTAGCAAGTAAAAGGTCTTTTGGTGTAGCTGTACAAACATCCACCTTCAGCTCGTGCTTCACGTGTCTTTTGCTGTGAAATCTGATTTTTATCAAGTAAATGTAAGAATAACTTTGATATTGTTAGTGATACATTTGAAGATGGACTGAAGCCAATTATTTGATATATATTTGATATTCAAATGTGAATATCAAATATAATCATCAGGCTTTTGAGGAACGTTTTTTTTGTTCATCTCTCAATCATCATTGTATTGCATTGCATTTTATGGTTTGATCATAAAACTAAGTAAATCTCATCTTACTAAGACATACTGATATAGAGCGAAAACTGATATTTACTTCTATGTAAGTATCTGCTGAACTGATGTAAAAATCTCATTGATTTATAGCAAGCTATCAGATTTTCATCACTTTTTGGTCATTTAAATATCAGCATTTGCACCAAATTGCATATTTTAGCTCAGTTTGAGCTTCTGAATAAAACGGAGCTGTTTTTTCCTCCATATTTTCACTATATCATACTATATGAGCCACAAATTCCCGATGTATCAAATATGATGCTCAACAAAAAACATCCAATCTATTTGTCAGTTTAAATTATCACTTTTTTATATGTTTTAATGTAATTTCAAGATGCCTTAAAGTACCTTTGGATATCTTAAATGCACAATAAAAAAAATGATTTTTCAAAGTTATAAATAAAACAAAGATTAATGGAGCACCTTTTACAAGCAAATGCTATTTCAGCCTTTCTACTTCAATGTCTATGTCATGTTTAATTCTACTTCTAATTCTACTTCTATGTCATGTTTAATTCAGTGTGCTTCTACCATCTTTGTAATTATTTGTTAAATTTACTAGCAATTTCTGAGTGAAAATGGTTTCTACACCAGATTTTTTAGCATTGTGCTAGTTTTAGTTTCGGAGGAGACAGAATGTTTGTTTGCGTGCTTATCTCTCACAGATCTGGATGTGCCGATGACATCGCACCTTCTCAAGCAGCTGATTGGCGGTTCGGTGTCGTGAAATGTAACCTCACAGTTTGACACTCACTAAACCCTCCATCCACACACGTTCATTCATTCACTCGGAGCTCTTTTCCATCCGTCTCGTGTTCGCCACCGGACTGAGGAAGCACTTAACATTTCATAAATGTGATTGAATCAACCTTTAACAGGCCGTTACTCACACACGTGTCTGACAGAAAAGCCACTTTCCAAAGGGCAAGTGCAGTAGCTGGGCAAATATTTCCAAAACCACAAGAAATGCTTTGCATGTGTGTGAGAGAGAGAGAGAGAGAGAGAGCGAGGGGTGGTGTTGACCCAGTTTGGCTGACATGCAGTGAGCGGCTTGCCAGGCAGCGCATAAGATGCAGGTTTCTGCACAGCCCCCTGTGTTTCCCCCTTGGAGGACAGCAGGGTGACGGTGCGAACCCAGACTCTGCCTCCTCCTCTCTGAGATCAGCTGAAATCATCCCTCGATTCCAGCCTCCTGACTGGCTGTTCAGGGCTCTGAGTAAGACTTCGCAATAAGCCCAGAAGGGCCGCATGAGAAATCAGCCTGAAATGGCAACGTGTCTTACTGACTTACTCTAAGAGTGTGTGCAGAATGAATGAAAAAACAGTTGTTATTCTAAACCAAAAGCTAATTATTTTCAAGGTCTTTGGTCCGAAATAAATAAACAAGTATTAATTTTAATGTTAAAATGTGATGGTTGTGTATATATATTAATACTTTTATTTTGCACAGAGGCATTAAAATCGATCAAAGGCCACAATAAAGACATTCATAATGTTACAAAATATTACCGTTTCAAATAAATGCTGTTCTTTTGAAATTTCTATTCATCAAAAAATTCTAAAAAAAAAAAAAAAATGTGTCAGTTTCCACAAAAATATGAAGCAGCTCAACTGTTCCCAACATTGATAATAATCAGAAATGTTTCGTGAGCAGCAAATGAGTATATTATAATGATTTCTGAAGAATCATGTGACACTGAAGACTGGAGTAATGATGCTGAAAATTCAGCTTTGATCACAGAAATAAATAACATTTTAACATATGCTACACTAGAAATCAGTTATTTTAAATTGTAATAATATGTAACAGTTTTAATGTATTTACCTCTATAAATGCAGCCTTGCATGAGCAGAAGAGACATCTTTCACAAACATCTTTGCAAAATCTTACCAACCCTAAACTTTTAAAATCTTTTCTTCTGGTGTCATCAGTGCCTCTAATTTCACAACCATGCATCATATAAAGACACTTTTTACTGTATAAATAGATTCCTTTCGAATGAAATCCTATATTCTCGAAGACCATTTTTTTTTCTTTGGAATAATATGCACTGATGAATCATTCACAATAATAATCCTGTTGCTCTGTGAGTGTGTGCTGGAGTGTGTGTATGTGGGTGTGTCTCATTAAAGGCACAATATGTAATTTTCGCCGCTGGAAGGCGCGTATTCAAAATAAACAAATAGACAAAGGCATAGTTAGATAACGTCACAAGAACATGTCTGATTCACATTTCACCTCAAAATATAAATAAATAATATTTTGGGGGTTTTTTTCTTCTATTTTTAGGACTGTTTTCATTGTGATATTATTTTCATGACAAGCAAGCCCATTCTCCTCCCAAAAGTTCTCATTACTATAATGCATGTGGACATTTTACTCTTACGATCATTTTAAACTGCATCACAGTAATGAGAATCTAATGAGAATCACTAACAATAATGAGAATTACAAATAAAAGTAAATAGTTAAATGGCCAAACACATTACTGTAAAGAGATTAAGAAGGTAAAAGGTTTAATTGGCATTAAAATACTGTTACAGTGCAAAAAACGTCTTAACGTTCTCAAAAATATGTTTCATTGTATTTTTGAGAAATATATGTTTGTATTTTTTATTTTGTTCGGGGGTTAAACTATCACTGACAGTCATGAAAATTACCAATAAAAAGGTCCATACACATTAAAGAGATTCTAAGGAGAAAATGTGTTTAACCTGCATTAAAATACAGGAAATACTACTAATAAAAATAACAACATTATTAATAATAATAATGTCACAATGCAATAAAAATCTTAATTTAAAATATGCTTAATTTTCTTCATGCAAAATATTTTAGTTGTTGTAGATGTGAAACTGTGACAATAATTGACAATATTGAGAATTACAAATAAAACTCAAAAGAAAATGTCCAGACGCATTACAGTAAAACGATTTTGAGGGTAGAATGTTTAATTAAAAAGTTAAAATAATTTCACAATGGAAAAAAACTTAATGTTCCTGAAAATATACTTAATTTTCTTAATGCAAAATGTGTTTTTTTTTTCAGGGTAAAACAATAATGGACAATAATGAGAGTTACTAATACAACTCTACAGTAAAATGTCCAGACACATTAAAAATTTATTTAGGAAAAAATGAGTTTAATCACAATGTCACAATGCAAAAGAAATAAAACATTTTCTTATTAAAAAATATTTTACTTTTTTTTTCAGGGAAACTACCATTGACAATAATGAGAATTACAAAATAAAACTCAAAATTAAAGTGTCCACACACATTACGGTAAAGAGACTTTGAGGAGAAAATGTTTAATTGTTATTAAAATCAATCAATCACAATGCAAAAAAAAACCGTTCCTATAAATGCTTCATTTTCTTTATGCAAAATATTATTTGGGGTGAGAGAATAGTGAGAATAAAAAAAAAAAAGAAAAAATAGTAAAATGTCCAGACACATTACAGTAAAGAGATTTTTAGGGGGAAACGTTTGACTGTCATTAAAATACAGAAAATAAAAATATTTTTTAAAGTATTTTTTAAATAAAAAGATTTAAAAAATGCAAAAATGTAAAATCTTAATGTTCATAAAAAAATGTAAAGTATGATTTTTTTATAGTATTGTTTTTTATTATTTAGTTTCTGGGTTGAAATGTGACCTGTGCATGTTTCCGTGACATTCACCAGGAGCGTTTTTAGTCATTTTCTTTATGCAAAATATTATTTGGGGTGAGAGAATAGTGAGAATTAAAAAAAAAAAGAAAAAATAGTAAAATGTCCAGACACATTACAGTAAAGAGATTTTTAGGGGGAAACGTTTGACTGTCATTAAAATACAGAAAATAAAAATATTTTTTAAAGTATTTTTTAAATAAAAAGATTTAAAAAATGCAAAAATGTAAAATCTTAATGTTCATAAAAAAATGTAAAGTATGATTTTTTTATAGTATTGTTTTTTATTATTTAGTTTCTGGGTTGAAATGTGACCTGTGCATGTTTCCGTGACATTCACCAGGAGCGTTTTTAGTGTTTCTATGTATAAGTGAGTGTGTGTGTGTGTGTGTGTGTGTGTGTGTGTGTGTGTGTGTGTGTGTGTGTGTGTGTGTGTGTGTGTGTGTGTGTGTGTGTGATTGGTTTGGGCATGTCGCTGACACCCGGACGTCCCCTCAGGCAGCGGAAGCTGATTAGCTCTTGGTTAGGGGCAGTTGAGCTGAGTGAGTTTTTAGCTGTGAGCGTGTGTGTGTGGGAGTGTTATTACAGCGCGCGGCTCTGGCAGGAGAAGCAGAGAAAATGTGCACAACATACGCCTTCTCTCGCCGATTCCCCTCTCTCTCTCTCGCTGTCTGCCTGTCTCTTTCAGTCCCTCTCGCTCTCCGGCTTTTCTAAACAAAGCAGGTGATTCAGTCGAGTCATCCAGAGGTTAAAAACATGGCATGGCTCTTCTGAGCGTGTCACCAAGATGGAAACCTCATGAATATTCAGCGGGAGCAGCAACAGTGCGCTTTGATCCGGGGCTGCGACTCAATGATTCTCTGTTTAAAGAAGCGCAGTGTGCGGGCGTCTGTCTGAGAA
>NW_015645553.1:235903-237876 GCF_001515625.1 Sinocyclocheilus rhinocerous
ATTTTGTCATCAACATTTCTAATTTTAATTTCAAGTTTTTCATATTTATATTTTATTTTGTTTCAGCTTTATTTCAGTTAACACAAATGCTTTTAATTGACTTTTTTCCCCTGTATCAAACTGATTTTTAAAGATCTGTAAAAGATTTGTCAACTGATTGAAGAGGTGCAACAAGTCATAATTGCAGAGAATCAATGAAGAAAGAGAAAATGTTCACAGTCATTATTCTCAGTTAAAACCACACTGTATACAATCTTGATTCAAACAAATACAGATTTTTTTAACACAGATCCCATACAGCAAAAATAAAATAAAATAAATAAATAAGTAAATAAATTCAAATATATTTTTAAATGGCCAAAAAATATATATTTGCTAAAATAGGTCTCAAAATATATTTATGTATTCTATCGATTTTTTGGGCATTTTTACATATTTCTGAAAATATACATTTAAAAAAAATCTTCCAAAATATACAAAAAAGGCCAAAAAATATATTTGCAAAAATGTTTCAAAATATATTTACCCAAAGAAAAACTGTAAATGTATTTTTATTGTCCCTGAAATACATTTAGAAATATGAAGGTTGAAACTAAATACATTTTCCATTTCAAATATATATTTCATTGAGCTTCACTGTTTAGCATATATTTCAAATATATTGTGATTTATTCATTCATTTATTTATGGGATTGCACACACACACACACACACACACACACACACTGTACTACTATATATAACTATATATATATACACTACTACTAACAAAAATGACAAAATCACATAAAATGATATATAATATTTTTCAATATTTTTGTCCAGCATCAAATAATCTGAGCTGCTCCACATTCATTTTATACCGTAGTTCTGTCCTCTTAATGTATGTCAGACTCATTTGTGTCTGTTTTTATTTCCCCTGAGGAATTTTGTGTTCATCTAAAATGAAACACAACTGAGACCTCCAGAGCTCTGAAAGAGCAACCTCTGAGCAATAAACATCTCCTCTGGGTGATGACGGTGCACAGACACTGTTCAGTCTCTGTTTCACAGCATTGCCTCATTTTATTGGTCTTGTACGGTTTAAAGATTTCCGAAGTGCTCAGATCACCTGCAGACGACTCTTCTCGCTTCCACAAGACGACTGCCTCTGGGAGCTCTCGGTTCAGGCTGTGACGGGCCTTTATTGAGGTCCTGCTGGCGAGACTCAAACAAATCAAACACAGAGCTCGTCTGCTGTAGGACATAGGGCCGCTGCTCGCCATCGGACGCTCACGAAAGCACCTGACGTGCAGAACGTCTGAGAGGAGCCAAGTGTGCCATCTGTTGAGATGTGCTGCGTCATCGTGAAAAATAATTAAAGAATCAGGCAGAAACGTGTGACTGGAAAAGGCTTTTCTGTTTGCTCGTCGCCTCTCGACTAACCAGCCTGACGACTGACACAGACTCCGGCCGCTTACCGGGACAAACTCACCCGAGATCAATAGAGAGGAAAGGAGGGGATCGGAGGAGGACGGAGGCATGTGTCAGGAATACTGATGAATAATCTCATTCAGTTTCATGACATAATCGGATTTAAATCAATTTTTTATTTGGCGTTTCCTCCACTTGACCTTAAAGATGCATCTTTATTATTGGAACGGTTTATCAAAATCCTCCAGCAAAATGAAAAACGATGGAGCACATCACAGCGGGAATAAAACGATAGGTAGGTAGAAAATTAAAGGATAGATAGATAGATAGATAGATAGATAGATAGAAAATTAAAGAATTGATAGAACGATAGAATGATAGATAGATAGATAGATAGAAAATTAAAGGAACTATAGATATATAGATAGAACGATAGAACGATAGAACGATAGATAGATAGATAGATAGATAGAGAGAAAATTAAAGAAACGATAGATAGATAGATAGATAGATAGAAAATTAAAGAAACGATAGATAGATAGATAGATAGATAGAAAATT
>NW_015645553.1:238097-240690 GCF_001515625.1 Sinocyclocheilus rhinocerous
AAACGATAGATAGATAGATAGATAGATAGAAAATTTAAGAAATGATAGAACGATAGATAGATAGATAGATAGATAGATACTTTTCTCCAGAAAGGAACATTTTAATTGATCAAAAGTGACAGTAAAGACAGCAGCAATTGAGCAGCAAATCAGCATATTAGAATGATTTCTGAAAGATCATGTGACACTGAAGACTGGAGTAATGATGCTGGAAATTCAGCTTTGATTACAGAAATAAATGACTTTTTACAATATATTCAAATAGAAAACAAATTTTAAATTACAATAATATTTCACAATATTACTGATTTTAGTGAATGATTGATCAAATAAATGTTGAGCAGAAGAGACTTCTTGCAAAGACTAAGGAAAAGAGATCAGAGATGTTTTGGTGGTGTATGGGAAAACATTTCCAGGGCGGCGTTTGTGAGAGCGTTTCCTTTGTGACTGATTGACTGACTGATTGATCAAGTTTTACAGAGAGACGGAGGATATTATGTAACCTTGTCTTGATGGATAGCACTCCTGTTAGTAAGGTTGTCTCAAGGTGAGACTGAGACATGAAGGAAACTGAAAATCTGAGGACACAACCAGCAGACTAAAGGAAAACAAACAAACAAACAAACACACACACACACACACACACACACACACACAATACAAAACTGTCTTTAGATGATCATGATTTAGCAGTGTAAGCTTAAGCTCTGCATGTGTTTTTAGCTGTATGCTGCTTTATTCATCAGCGAAAGACATGAAGATCCAACATCTGACACTCATTTAATTTCCGTGAGATCTTTATCACAGGAGCAGTCAGCTTTGGCAGATATTTATATCAGATTTGTATGTCTGTTTGACAGAAGCAAAACACCAAGCCAGTGAAAGAAACCTCATTTCAAGGACTTACAATCAATAATGCAAAATGACTATTTTAATGTGATCGTAATGCTGGTCTGTTCTTAAAGTGTTCCAGGCTCATTAATGAGTCTGTGATTGATATATTTATAGCCGGATGTCCTTGAGCATGCTGCCGGGTGGTGTTGAAGAAATTATTAAAAATTCACACGTAACAAAGAAGCAGATCTCTGGAGGCCGTTAATACATGTAGCACAGACTGAGAAACACTTTCACTCTCCAGGAGCAAGATTTTATAGTATTTATGAAGCATGTTTACATCATTTATGTCTATAGGAGTGAAAGAATGTGTTATTATCCAACATATGATCATGCATGTATCAGATTATCTTTACAAATACAATCCCATACACTGATTTTATGCATCAGAGACACAGTGGAAAATAAAATTAATTATACTAAATAATATTTATTTAAATTAAATATATATTTAAAATATTTAAATATATTTAAATGTGTTATTTTAAATATATTTAAGTATATATTTTAATATAATTTGACCATTTTGCTCCAGTATGTAATCAGTTTGATTTGGAGGTACTATTTGGAGCGCATCACATGTATCAGACAGCTGGAACAAACATAAACACTGGAGCAAGATCAGAGGGTGACCACATGTGAAGTGCCCAGTTTGCTCTCTAAAAACAACACTGCTGCGAACATCTTAAGGTCTAGTGAGAAGGAACGTGTGAGAGAGAAACTGGTGCTCTTTCAGCATTTTCCCAACCAATCGATTCAACAGTCCCTGATGAGGGCGATCAGGCACATTGTGCTCATTGCTGCAGAGATGCACACACACACACACACACACACACACACACACACACACACACACACCTCTGATGCATGTTCACAGGTATGGTTTACATTATCGTGAGCAATTCTTGTAAAATGTGCAACCTGCAGAAAATGTTCGTGGTATCTGATCGGGAACGAAACCCCTTTCAGATCTTTTGGAGATATGGATGAAAATGACCTTCGGAGCCAAAAACACTTCTACTAAAGATGGATTATGAGGAGCCATGAGAGTCAATAAGCAGCAGTAAAGAGCAGCAGTGCATCAACAACTGTACATACATCAATGACCTTTGACCTGACCTCTCATGTCAGACTGACCTGTCACAACTATTTCAGTTTTTCAGCTTTATTTATTAAAACCTGGAACACTCTCATTTGACATAAAAAAGACGGACGGACGGACAGATATATAGATAAACAGACAGACAGACAGACAGACAGACAGACAATGGACAGAACGATAGAATGGTAGAATGATACAATGATAGATAGATAGACAGACAGACAATGGACAAAACGATAGATAGAATGATGGAAGGATAGATAGATAGATAGATAGATAGATAGAGAGTCAGAAAGACAGACAGACAGATAAACAAACAATGGACAGAACAATAGATAGCTAGACAGACAGACAAACAATGGACAGAACGATAGATAGAACGATGGAACGATAGAATGATACAATGATAGATAGATAGATAGATAGCTAGATAGACAGAGAGAGAGAAAGACAGATAAACAAACAATGGACCAAACAATAGACAGACAGACAGACAGACAGATAGATAGATAATGGACAGAACAATAGATAGCTAGATAGACAGAGAGAGAGTCAGACAGAGAGAGAGAGAGAGAGAGAGAGAGAGAGAGAGAGAGA
>NW_015645553.1:241036-248999 GCF_001515625.1 Sinocyclocheilus rhinocerous
ACAGACAGACAGACAGACAGACAGACAGACAGACAGACAGACAGACAGACAGACAGACAGACAGACAGACAGACAGACAGACAGACAGACAGACAGACAGACAGACAATGGACAGAACGATAGAATGGTAGAATGATACAATGATAGATAGATAGACAGACAGACAATGGACAAAACGATAGATAGAATGATGGAAGGATAGATAGATAGATAGATAGATAGATAGAGAGTCAGAAAGACAGACAGACAGATAAACAAACAATGGACAGAACAATAGATAGCTAGACAGACAGACAAACAATGGACAGAACGATAGATAGAACGATGGAACGATAGAATGATACAATGATAGATAGATAGATAGATAGCTAGATAGACAGAGAGAGAGAAAGACAGATAAACAAACAATGGACCAAACAATAGACAGACAGACAGACAGACAGATAGATAGATAATGGACAGAACAATAGATAGCTAGATAGACAGAGAGAGAGTCAGACAGAGAGAGAGAGAGAGAGAGAGAGAGAGAGAGAGAGAGAGACAGATAGACAGATAGATAGATAGACAGATAGACAGACAGATAGATAGATAGATAGCTAGATAGATAGACAGACAGACAGACAGACAGACGAGGGCCGTTTATGTCCTCGAGGGTCTCAGAACATCGTCTCCTTCAATTACAGTCTGGCCGAGTGCTGTTCAATGAACGAGTGCATTAGGATGAACTCAGAATGGACTCTCCTCTGTCTGCTCATCCTGCGCGTTCTGCAACTTGAACCGGCCGCATTTGAGCAGACTGTCATCTTTCCACTGACGTTAGCTCAAATAACACCACTGGTTGAGGCAAGTACATCGATCCCCGGGCTTCTCGTCCATTATCCGCCCTCCAGCCACGCGGCAGACGCGCAGTCCGCTGACATCCTCGTTTATTTTATGTTGTCGTGTCTTATCTGAACCGTTTGTACAGCGAGTAATAAAATCACGTTGTGCGCTAATATGTGGAGCGTTCTGCTATTAAAATAGTACAATAAAAGACGAGGGAATGGGAAGCAGGGCGAGCCCAGCGCCTGGATCTAATCCAGCTCGCCTATAAAGCACTGAGCGTGTGAGAGACAGCAGCATCTCGAGTGAGGTTCAGGATGACTGTAATAGTGTCATGTGTCATTAGAGGGACAGTCAGGTTTAATTATGGCAGGAAAGATAAAAGCAGTCAAGCAGCTCTTGGAGGGTTTCCATCAGTCTGTCTAGAGTTTATCACGGGTTCAAAGCATCTCTGTCTCTCTCTCTCTCTCTCTCAAAGAAAATGACACTTTAACATAATTTTCCTGTGCACCACCATAACATCCTTCTGGCTGTATTTACACTAGAAGCACTAATGTCTAAAGCCCATAATTTAACACACATCCAATTTTTTGTCCTTTCTGTTTGGATGTAGGCCTACTTCAAGATGAGAAAATTAAAATACTTTCTCGTATCACATCTTAATTTGCAGACTCAGCTACAGGTAAGACATTAGTAGGTTGATCCTTCCAACAGTGTACTGCTGTGACTCTGAGGTAATTTCAGTACAATGCACTAATTGTTTCAACATCATAATCAGACAACACTGCAACACTGACCAATGGTGTGAGGTGAGAGCGGGACTATCTGATAATCTGACCAATGGTAGATGAGGGGAGTGTTTGCACCTATTTGAAAACAATTCATACCACAGACAGACAAAACAACAGAATGAAAGAGAGAATGATAAATAAATAAAATGAAAGATAGACAGAACGATAGAAAGAACCATGGATAGAAAGTTAGAAAGAAAGAGAATATAGATAAAATGACAGATAGAATAAAAGAGAGAATGAAAGACAGACAGAACGATAGATAGAACAATAAACAGAATGATAGAACTAAAGAGATAAAACAATAGATAGAATGTAAGACAGAATGACAAATAGAACAATAGATAGAACAATGGATAGAATTCTAGATGGAATAAAAGAACGATAGAATGAAAATAATAATAGAATGATATATAGATAATATTCTAATAATAGAATGAAAGACCGAAAAATAGATCAAACAAAAGATAGACAGAAAGATAGATAGAACGATAAATAGATAAAAAGACAGAATGATATATAGAAAGATAGAATGAAAGAGAAAGATAGACAGAACGATAGATAGAACAATAAACAGAATGATAGAACTAAAGAGATAAAACGATAGACAGAATGTAAGATCGAATGACAAATAGAACAATAGACAGAACAATAGAACAATAGACAGACAGAATGATAGAGCGAAAGAGAAAACAATAGATAAAGAACGAAAAATAGATAAAACAAGATAGACAGAATGATAGATAGAACGGTAAATAGATAAAAAAGATAGACAGAATGATAGATAGAACGGTAAATAGATAAAAAAGACAGACAGAATGATAGATAGAACGGTAAATAGATAAAAAAAGATAGACAGAATTATAGATAGAACGATAAATAGATTAAAAAGATAGAGAGAATGAAAGATAGAACGATAGATGGAATGAAAGAGATAATGACAGATAGAATGATGGATAGATAGAATGAAAGAGAACGATAGATAGAATGACAGAATGAAAGAGAATGAAAAAGAACAGAACGATGGATGGATGGATGGAAACAATATATAGAAAACCTGTCTGAAAACAGTCATTTTTTATTTATTTTTATTTTTTAACACACACACACACTTGTCTACAGAAAATAGAAGCTCAAACATTCTACTCAACATATTTTGTTTTTCATGGTAGAATTCAAACACCGTGTGGGGATGACATGAGGGACGACAGAAGTGTGATTCTCTCTTTAAGATCCTCTCTGCTAATGGAATTACTGGACAGCCGCTGTCAGGTCGAGACGCTGCAGCTCTCAGCTCATAAAACAGAGGAGATACAGTTTCTCAGCATCTGTCATTCACTCACTGGGCTTTTAGCAGAACACCACTTAAAAAATCCTCTCCACACACCTTACTGTGTGAGAGACGTTAAGCTGAACCCTGTCAGCTGCACACACACACACACACACACACACACACACACACAGCTGCTGCGGCTTAATCAGAACATTTACAGTCAAGTGGCTCAAGCTAATTCACCTTAATAGCATGTCAAGAGCATTTTTACATGAAATATTCCCCAATTCTGCAGGCGTTCCGCAGCGTGTTAATACGGCTGTCCTGCCTGCAGAGCGAGATTGAACACAGTCTTTATCAAGGCACAGAGGCTCTTTAGGCTGACGAATAGATACTCGCAGCGCTTCGGCACAATTTCCCTCTTTTAATTGTGTTATTCAAAGGAAAGAAGAGTAATGACCGAATCTCTGCGCTCCTCTGATTCATTTCTCTGCTGGCTTGTTGTGGGATCTGTTTTCTCTAGTCTCTGCTGTGCTTTCTTTCCTTCTCTTTCTCTCTATTAAAAGTAAACTGTGTAATTTTTGTGCCACTATATCAGCAAACAGAATTATAAAAGTACTGATTGTTTTCAAGGAGCTTCCTCATGTTTTCTCCACAGATACAGTACACCTACATCACACTCAAGCTATTGCCGCAACAAAACTAGACTGCAATCAAATGAGGTTGCTTGGGTGTTAAACACATTGTATTTTATATATGCATGTAAAATACTTTACTCATATATACTAGAGTCCCTCCATCCGTATTTCTTTGTGCTCATGAATTTGATATTAATGGCCGGCAACAAGCAGACTTCTATGGAAGTTTGTTTCCACCACGGGGTAAAAAAAAGAAAGAAAAAAAGTTAAATGCAACGTTTTGTGACAATTCAGACTTTTTTTTTTTTTTACAAACTCAGAGTTATGTAGCTCTATAGAGATGTATAGAATCCAATTTATAGAATTAGAATCCAATTATAAAATCCAATTGCAAGATAAACACTCGCAATTGTGAGGAAAAAAGTCAAAATTGTGAGATAAAAAGTTGCAATTACATTTATTCATTCATTCATTCATTCATTCGTTCGTTCGTTCGTTTGTTCATTCATTCGTTCATTCATTCATTCATTCATTCATTCTGGGGGGAAAAAAATGTGCAAGACATAAAATCCGAATTCAGAGAAAAAAAAATCTAAATTGTGAGATGTAAACTGAGAAATTCTTCTGGGAATTTGAGAAAATAGTGAGAACTGCAAGATGTAAACTCATAATTCTGAGAAAATATCTAAATTCTAAGTAGTAAAAGCACAATTATGACTTTATAACTTGCAATTGGAAAACAAACTCTGAAATTGAAAACTGAAATGTAAGATGCAAACTTAGAATTCCAAGGAAAAAATTCAAAATTGTGAGATGACTTGGAAGGGAATTCTGAGAGGGAAAAAACTCACAATTGTGAGCTTATAACTTTCATTTATGAGATATAAACATGCAATTCTAAGAATAAAAAAGTCAGAATTGTGAGATAAAAAGTTGCAATTACATTTTTTATTTTTAGATTTTGTGGCGGAAACAAGCTTCCATAGATTTCTGAGCTGGTCGGATTCAAGGACGGATCTGAGATTTCTCAGTGAACAGATCCGGCTCGGCCCAGCTCAGATGTCAAGATCAGATTTCAACAGGTCAATTTTAGCAGGTTAGTTACAGTAAGTGCAGAAAGAGGAAGTGTCATGTTAACAGACAGGAAGAGAGGATGCTACAAAACATCTGAACTCTGCATTAATGTGGGTGTATTCTGTTTTGTGGACACACACACAAACACTGATTTGTCGCTCTGGCTGAAGCTCTATTATATGTTGTTACTCAGTGAGGCCTGAGCCCATAAATCGCCCTGACTAGTGAAGACGTCTCTCTTTCTCTCTCTCTCTCTGTAGGAGACCCTGTGAAGGTTTACAGTGTCCCAGAAAGAAGAAGTGACTCGCCCGAAACAAAGATTCACAGCTGATAGTGTATGTATGTTCACCTTAAAGAGTTAGTTCAACCAAAAATATAAAATCTGTCATCATTTAATCACTCTTTTATTGTTCTTTGGTGAAAATGGTTGTTTGTTTTAATGCAAATAGAATGGATGGGGACACAAAGCCTCAAAAATGATGCAACACACCATGAAAGTATCATAACAGTATGACTCATGCGCTATTTACAAATCTTTTGAAGTCATGATGCTTTGTGTGAGGAAAATACTGAAATTTAACCGTTTACTCACTGATCTTCTTTCCATTGAGCTGTTAACCTCAAGCTGTTGAGCTGTGACTGGTTCATTAAATCAGCGATTTGAATAGGATCAGTCTGATTCATGAACTCATTTAGACCGTTTTTTCATTTGAATCAATTGAAAATATTCGACTCAAAAGAATGATTTGTTCGAGAATCTTCTAGACTGAAGCATTATATGACTCTAGAAGATTTGGAAATTGTGCCCGAGTCATATAGACCAAGTCATGATACTTTTATGGTGCTCATTCTTGTAATTGCATGAACATTTTAGATAACTACAGATAGATCATTTTCACTGTTAGAGTATTTTCTCACATTCTCTGTCTTTGTTCATAGCTGATTTGTTTTTGTTTTTTTAAATTGCTTGGCAACAGATACAAATGCTCAGAAATCTATGAGCCATTCAGTTCTCAAGAATGTTATTAAAATACAGTGCCTATATGGCAGAGCAGATATCTGAAATGTAATAAAAACTCTAGAGCTGCAGGGCTCATTGTTAGAGGTGGGAAACCATGGCAAACTCTTCAATTCTTTCTTTAGTCAATTGAAATGTGTCACTTTAAAAATGATGATTGTCTATATCACACACACAAAGACATGTTTAATAGTGCTTACTGGAACCCTATAATCAGACAAACTACAGCAATATAATCAGACAAACAATACAGTCATAAAAAACAGTACATTATAATCAGACATTATAATCAGACTATAATCATAAAAACAAACAATATAATCATAAAAACCCAGAACATAATCAGACCAACTAATACGAACTACAACATAATCAAGCTACATCATGCAAAATAGAAAACTGCAGTCATGAAAATCAGACAGTCTTAAACATTATTATAAAGAGAAGAACCACATAATCATAAACTAGAACATTATCATAAGGCAGTCTAAAACCCTATTATAAAAGCTACAACATTGTATTCAGTCTAGAACTATACAAGCAGAAAACCTAGAACACTATAATAAAAAACGAGATTATAATCATACCAACTACAATATGATAATCATATAAACTAGAAATTCAAAATCAAACTTCAGAAAATGAGACTCACGTAATCATAAAAAGCTAAGAACAGAAGAGTGACAGAAATTAGAACATTATCAGATAAACTAGAACATTATAATCAAGAAATCTAGAACACTGTTATCAGACTGTCTAATACCATAAATATAATAAGTATAATCTTATATAAGTATAATCATAAAAAAACTACAAGACTACAAAAAGCCAGACTAGAATTCTAAAATCAGACAAACAACATTATAATCAGACAGACTAAACTCTAGTATCAGACAAGCTACAACATTGCCAGAAAGATTTCACTACAACATTATAATCAGACAGACTAAACTCTAGTATCAGACAAGCTATAACATTATCAGACAGACTAAATTCTAGTATCAGACAAACTACAACATTATTAGACAGACTAAACTCTAGTATTAGACAAACTACAACATTATCAGACAGACTAAACTCTAGTATTAGACAGACTACAACATTATCAGACAGACTACACTACAACATTATAATCAGACAGACTAAACTCTAGTATCAGACAAGCTACAACATTATCAGACAGACTAAACTACAACATTAGACAAACTACAACATTATCAGACAGACTAAACTCTAGTATTAGACAGACTACAACATTATCAGACAGACTACACTACAACATTATAATCAGACAGACTAAACTCTCGTATTAGACAAACTACAACATTATTATACAGACTAAACTCTAGTATCAGACAAACTACAACATTATCATACAGACTAAACTCTAGTATTAGACAAACTACAACATTATTAGACAGATTAAATTCTAGTATCAGACAAGCTACAACATTATTAGACAGACTAAACTCTAGTATCAGACAAGCTATAACATTATCAGACAGACTAAACTTTAGTATTAGACAAGCTACAACATTATTAGACAGACTAAACTCTAGTATCAGACAAGCTATAACATTATCAGACAGACTAAACTCTAGTATTAGACAAACTACAACATTATTAGACAGATTAAATTCTAGTATCAGACAAGCTACAACATTATTAGACAGACTAAACTCTAGTACAACATTATAATCAGACAAATTATAATTGACAAATCAATAATTAGACAAAACTTCGTCATCTTCGTCAGGCCAAAGAGGACGCCTACAAAAGTGGGGACAGAGTCTTGTACAATCAGGCCAGAAACAGGAGCACCGAATACCAGGACAGCCAGGCACAAGAACTGTTTCTTTCCCCAGGCAATCTACCTCATGAACAGTTAATGTTCTCCCATTGTGCAATCAGACAAACAACAACATTATAATCAGACAGACTCAACTCTAGTATTAGACAAACTACAACATTATTAGACAGACTAAACTCTAGTATCAGACAAACTACAACATTATAATCAGACAGACTAAACTCTAGAATTAGACAAACTACATCATTATCAGACAGACTAAACTCTAGTATTAGACAAACTACAACATTATCAGACAGACTAAATTACAACATTATAATCAGACAGACTAAACTCTAGTATCAGGCAAGCTACATTATCAGACAGAATAAACTCTAGTATTAGGCAAACTACAACATTATCAGACAGACTAAACTACAACATTATAATCAGACAGACTAAACTCTAGTATCAGACAAGCTACAACATTATCAGACAGACTAAACTCTAGTATTAGACAAACTACAACATTATCATTAGACAGACTAAACTACAACA
>NW_015645553.1:249043-252461 GCF_001515625.1 Sinocyclocheilus rhinocerous
CTACAACATTATCAGACAGACTAAACTACAACATTATAATCAGACAGACTAAACTCTAGTATCAGACAAACTACAACATTATAATCAGACAGACTAAACTCTAGTATCAGACAAACTACAACATTATAATCAGACAGACTAAACTCTAGTATTAGACAGACTACAACATTATTAGACAGACTAAACTACAACATTATAATCAGACAGACTAAACTCTAGTATCAGACAAACTACAACATTATAATCAGACAGACTACACTCTAGTATTAGACAGACTACAACATTATTAGACAAGCAACAATATAATAATTAGACAGATCAAAACCCTGAAATCAGAGAAACTACAACATTATCAGACAGACTAAACTCTAGTATCAGACAAACTACAACATTATAATCAGAATAGATTATAACCATAAAAACTAGTACAGTATAATCAGTCTAAAACCCTACAATCAGAAAAACTAAAGCTATTTAAACCAGAACATTGCAATCAGACATTCTAAATCAGACACAAAAGAAGCCAATAACAACACATTTGAAAACCCTATAATACTGATTAATCAGAATCCTATCATCAGACACAACCAAATCCTATAATCAGACACTGGGACCTCAGAATGTGAAACAGGCCTCATCTCTCTCAGACACACCTGCAGCAAAGCAACACAGGTCAAAGAGCTGGAGATGTTTTATATAAAGTGCTTTTATAACCTTTAAAATATCTGATTCTTTACCAATGCTCTCAGAGCAGCAGAAGCCAGACGAACAGAGAGGACAGTACACGCAATTAAATTAAAGAGAAAAGAATTATCGATCCACAGAGTTCGCAGTGCGAGACACAGCAGAACAAAGTGTCGTTCATTTGTCCCGAAACCATACCTCAACGTGCAAGATGAGAGCTTTCCTGAGGGCCAATTTACTCTCATCCTCTGCTCCTGTATGTGTGTGTGTGTGTATGTGGGTTGTGCAGACAGTTAATATCCTTCTTTTTAGAATATGGTTCTGCGGTACCTGGAATCGATTACAGGGGGACGACAGGCGACGCTCCTCACAGGAAACTGCTGCATTCCCTGGGGCCTCTTACACTCACCGCCTGAAAAGTGCTGAGCACACAGAGCCGCACAGAAACAGAGCATCCCCTCAACTATCTCTTTACCGTCTCTGGTACAGAGCAGGTCATGCAAACCGGACCTCAGAAAGACGAAAACGACAACAATGAAAGCATTCAAATTACATCCGGATCCTTTATCTTCCTCCAGCTGACAGCGTTGAGTTTGTGGCATTTGCACTGATTCCTGAAAACTAATTAGAAAAAACATAATGCTTTCATGAGTCATTCATCATGAGCGCTATTGTGCTGGGGAAGCTGCTTTGAAACTGTAACGCGTCAAGCTGCAAGCTACTCGCAGACTGAAGCAGTTAAACAGGTCAGGCTAGCGTTTGAGTAATTAGTTATCAACACTACAAGCTGCTGACAAAACGTTAAAGCTATTTAAAGGGGAAATACGCATTGAGGAAGAGTTTAAACATGCTACTGCAAATATTTTGCTACAAAAAAAGATGTAAAATCCTGCAAATGAACCGTTTTGGAATGAATAAATCAAACTTTGCAATGCTACATAAGAGAAAGGAGCTTATGAGAGCATTCTTTACCTGTAAAGCTACAGATTCAAAACATTAAAGTTAAAAGTTAAAGCTATTTAAAAGGGAAATATCAATTTACTGCAACCAAAAAATAAATAAATAAATAAAAAGATGTACAAGGGAGTCTGAGGAGGACTTAAAACTACCGCTGCAAAACAAAATGCAAAGCTGATGAATAATAGTTGCTAAAAAAATTTAATTGTCGATTAATTGTTCTGAAAACAGAGGAATTGTTAAATTATAAAAAGTTGTACAACATTTTTTTTTTAATTTAAAAAGATTTTACTAATGTTTTTATTTTATTAATTTAATTTGTTTTATAGTATCTTATTTATATATTTTAATTTATTTATAATATTTTTGTATATAATAATTTGTGTATGTGTTCAATTTAAATACATTTTAAATATTGTATAAATAGTTTTAAATTTAAAATTTAAGTCATGTATAAATAGCTTCATCTGTTTTAAAAATAGTCTAGCAACTTTTTCATCAGTTTGACATCACATTGTTTTACATATATAACGTAGGCCTAATTATATACATATATGCACACACACACGTATAAACATGGCGGCGGCATCAATACTACAGCAAGAATTAAAGTTACGCCTTCTTTCTTTGCGTGAACATTTGGGCGGAGTTATGCAAATCTTCTCACATCGTGACGTAGACATGTGGGGGCGTGTTAGAACGAGCCATTTTAAGTAGGTGTGGCTGACTCTTAACTTTTATAAAGAATATCTCTTTGGATTTGAGACTTTAGTCTTTGCAACTTTACAGATCTTCTTTATGCACCACGAGCTTGTAACACTCCAAAGAGAAAGGAAAAATTGAAATCGCATCATATGACCCCTTTAAAAATATTTCCCCATGTTTTCCGTGCTGATGCGTTCATGTATGCAGAGGGTGGCGCTGCCAATAACACACCTAGAAGCTGTCAAAGACAACAGAAGAACACATTGTCTCACGTGCACACTGTAGACTTGCACGGCATAAAAAAAGACTTGTGTAGCATAACGGTTACAGTAACTTGGGACGATGTCAAATAATAGTTCTGTGCCGACCACAAGCACCCCCGACTGGGTTAGAGGTGTGGCTGAATCCATATTCAGAAAGGAGCGGAAAACAAATAATGAGTTCTACGGAGCCACTAAAGGGACATGGTTAGCCGCTTGCTAGCGGTAGCCTGTTACATTACAGTACATAACATTTCACTTACCACATAAACAGAATAAGGAGAGATGACTGATTGGATGATGGCGAATGATTTGCAGATCTTGAGCAGCACTGACAAACATCTAATCTTGTAAAATGTGTGGTAATTACTGCAGAGTGCTGCTCCATATGCAAGTGTGATCGCGAATCTCGAAAGTGAAAGTAAAAAACAAGCACGCGTTCAAAAGTGATTTCAATGCGCCGCATATTAATAATGACTCCCTGGTGCCCGCAGTTTATATACAGTATAATTGCCCAACGATATAATTGCGACAGAAGATATTGAAGTAACATATATTTTTCCTCCCATCTCGTATTTATTCCCTTTAAGGGATATGTTTCAGCACGTTACAGTCATTATATGGCTTGAGTTAAGGTAGCCTATCTTCTAAATTACACAGTTTATCATACAGACTGAAAGCCTGAATCCCGTCTCTCCATCTCTCTATGTTTATGGTTGTTTGTGCGTGCTTGCGGGGGAGGGGTGCGATTTTCGAATAATAATCGAATAATACCCAGCGATTTTCGAATATTATTTTTGCTTGGAATGCCC
>NW_015645553.1:252471-254515 GCF_001515625.1 Sinocyclocheilus rhinocerous
ATATATATATATATATATATATAATCAATGTATTAATGAATGTTCATGTTTTATATATAACTTCATTATACATAACTTCATCAGAGATTTCCTTGTGCAGCTTTTTTATAGCAAATATTAATCATAATAAATCTGTAGCATATATTTGTAGCAGCATGTGTCAAACTCCTCTTCTAAAGTCAGATAATTCCCCTTTAAATATTTGTAACTTTTTGTAACATACTTTTAGTTAGACTCTCCCCAACACAGTTTTATGGTTTTGCAAAAAAAAAAAAAAAAAGCAGATCACATACTGTACATCCCTCACACCCTATGTGTTTATTAAATCTTTTGGCTAATCTAAATATGCTTTCAGCTGCCAATATGATTAGTGCTCTCAGCTACATTTAACACATTTTCCATGTTATATGCAATTGAAACATCTTGTCTCAACATTGGACAAGTAACTAACTAAAAGTATTAATGCTACTAACTTTACATTTTCCAGAGGTGTGACTGTAGCTGCTTAAAAATAGTGCAGCTGTTCCAATAAGAAGCTACTTTTTCCTGTAATGAATATAATGTTGCATCACTGTTTTTATGTCACACTGTATTACACACAGTCTTAGAGTACAGCAAATGTTTTCTCCGCACTCTCAGAAAAAAAGGTACAAAAGCTTTCACTAGAGTGGTACCCTTTCAAGAGGTACAATTGTGTACCATTTAGGTACTAATACTGTATTAATACGGTATAATACTAATAAAGCATTAATATGCACCTTTAAGATACCAATATGCACCTTTTTTCTGAGAGTGAGTCATATAGTATGTAACACTGAAAAGTCTAATTTGTATTAGTTAATTAGTTGGTTAATGTCATAATCCCATAATTGAAGTATTTGCACAGCATTTTGTGTCTTTTCAAAACAAGATATTTAATTACATACAAAAAAACTTAATTTATATAAATTAGAGTGTACATTTATCTCTTCAAACTTAATTCAGCTGAAAAATAAATTATATTGCATAGTTAAACATTTAAAAATATATTGCCCCATAAATATTTTTGGTTATAGATTTTAAAAAGTAAAAAAAAAAAAAAAAAAAGTTGTAGTAATAGTGATAAAATGTAATTTTGTTTAGCAAAAGCACACAACTGGCTTGAGATTGAGATTGGATTGAGATTTGTATTTATTTATATAGACAATATAAAAGCCAATTACCTGATTTTGCAAAACAAAATTACAGTTTGTAACATTTTACCTTATATATTTTATATGTATTTACACTTTTTTAGCAAAAAAGAAAAAGAAAAAGAAAAGAAAATCAATTACATAAAAATAAATACATGCTTATGTTAAAAGGGATTTCATGTTTGTTCTAAAATTTGTTTTGCAAATATTTTTTTTTTTTACAACTGTCATTGTTTTTGTGCTGCTCTTAAATTATGAATTATATATTATATTGCATTGTTATACACTACCAGCCAACATTTTTTTTTTATTATTTTTAATGTTTTTTTTAAAGAAATCTCTTCTGCTCACTAAGCCTGCATTTATTTGATCCAGATGCTGAAAATGTAGCTTTGATCACAGGAATAAATTAAATTTTAAAATATATTCAAATAGAAAGCAGTTATTTTAAATAGTAAAAATATTTCACAATATTATCGCTTTTGCTGTATTTTGGATCAAACAAATGCAGGCTTGGTGAGCAGAAGAGACTTCTTTAAAAACATAAAAAATTGTACTGTTCAAAAACGTTTGACTGGTAGTGTACATTTGAAAATATAGAAATATATGACCTTCAATGCTCTTATTGTACCGACTTTTTATTGTAATACTTTTTCAATATGGTAGCTTGACTGTAGTTGAATTACATTAAATTGAGTAGCTTGACAAACGTCTCGGTTACGTATGGTAACCCTCGTTCCCTGAAGGAGGGAACGGAGACGTCACGTCGGATGACCGACGAAATTGGGATCTCGCTTAGAGAGACGAATCTACTTCGAGTGTAAACTAAACGAGCCAATGCACATTGGCATGCGATTATTGCATCCAGCTGC
>NW_015645553.1:254660-255069 GCF_001515625.1 Sinocyclocheilus rhinocerous
AGCGGGGCGGTGGCAGGGGGGCCGCCCTCGGCGACGGCAGCAGCTGCACGCCGGGGCAGGATGTACCTGATGGCCTCAGTCTGCTTTGGTCAGCAGAGAACTGCTGGGCAAGTTCTCCACCGTGTCGCTGAAAAGGCCGGCCTGGGACACGGGGGCGTTCAAGAATCGTGTCTTGCCGTCTCGCGCATGTCAGCCAGTCACAGCCAGAAGTGGCGCTCCTGGACCACCATAGTGGACATTGCACGACCCAGAGACTGCGCCGTAACCTTCGTCGCTCGTGGCGCGAGGTCCACCGCGGTGCGGAGTTCTCTGCGAACTTCCGGGTCGCGACCTGTTGAGCTCCTCATGCACCTCCGGGAAGAAAGGCACCGAGGCGGGGCGCTGAGAACCAGCGCGGACCACCCCGAGA
>NW_015645553.1:260771-302541 GCF_001515625.1 Sinocyclocheilus rhinocerous
AAATTGTGAAATATTGTTACAATTTAAATGAACTGTTTTCTATGTGAATAAATTTTGAAATGTAATTTATTGCTGTGATCAAAGCTGAATTTTCAGCATCATTACTCCAGTCTTCAGTGTCACACGATCCTTCAGAAATCATTCTAATATACTGATTATCATCAATGTTTGTGGAAACAATTACACATTTTATTTTAGTTTTGTTTTTTAGGATTCTTTGATTAACAAAAACTCTAAAAGAACAGCATTTATTTGAAATACAAAATTTTGTTACATTCTAAATGTTATTGTCACTTTTAATCAATTTAATGAATCCTTGCTGAAGTTTGAAATAAAATAAAAAAAATCTTTCTTACCCCAAACTTTTGAACAGCAGTGTATCATGGTTTACACAAATACATTAAGCAGCAAAAACTTTTTTATTATCAACATTGATAATAATAAGATTGATAATAATGTTTCTCAACCACCAAATCATATTTTTTATCAAACGAATGCAGCTTTGGCGATATTGAAATTAAGCCCCAACCTACATTTTTCTCCCCCACTGAATATCCTGTGGCGCTTCACAGAAGTGAAACAGGTTGCGAATGATGTTTCATGTTGAATTTAAGTTGAGAAAAAGTCATGTTCTCCAGCGGTGACATCACTGTAAAACTGCAGCACAGACAAGACTCTAAGTACAGCTTGCTTTCTCCGTCTCTGTCTCTTTAATTCAGCTTTATTCTGTGATCTGAGTGATGAGGCATTGTAATAGCGCTGAGCAGGAGTGTTCCTCTGTGAAATATTAAAGAGGGAGTCTGCGCTACGGCTGATGAATCCTGCAGTTGTGCTGCTCTGTAATGAGCGCTGGAGAACCACCATCTCTCAGGAAACGCTTAAGATTTGATGAGATTGTGAGAGCCGACTGTAAAACACAGTCAAACTTCTTTAAGCTCTGCCTGCGGCTGCACGCCAGCTGTTGCATTATTCACACTGAAATAACACGCGCTTTACATCTACCTGTACACTGTTTGCTTGAGTCAATCCTGCAGCAGTTTGAGGAAACGAGCCCAAGCGGCACAGAACACTCGGCATGGCATATTAGTCTACCACTGTAATATATTTACTACTTGCACAGAATGTATTACAGTTTTCTCAGTTCATTAACGTGTCTTGGCCCTATCAGTTAAAAAATAAACTTATCAAACAGTCTACTACACTGCTGTCACATGACCTCACTACCTTGCATATTTAATTTAGCAAGTGCTAAATAAATCTAAAATAAATCAAGTTATCTTGCATTTTTAAGCATCCTATTTCACTTTACTTCGTTTTTTTAAGGCAATCGGTTTGCATGCTTTTTTTAAGTAAGCTCAACTTATTAGATTTTACAGTGTAATTAATTAGATAATGCATTATTTGTGTATTTAAACGTAGTTTTTGAGAAAACCTACAAAACTTAGAATGCTATTTTATTTTTATTTTTTTACAAATCTTAATGTATGCAATGAATTAAGGAAGTAAGGTGACAGTTATTACAGTACTTACATTTTTTGACCAGAATGACCTGAGGTGTCTCACCAGAAACATGCTATATAGTACAGATATGATTATTTGTTCATACTGAAAATGTACATTTACATTTAGTCATTTAGCAGACGCTTTAATCCAAAGCGATTTACAAATGAGGACAATGGAAGCAATCAAAATCAACAAAAGAGCATTTTGTGTTTAAATATATATCATTTTTTGCAGTCCAATCAAATAATTAGTAAAAAAAATTTTTTTAAAAGAGGAGAAAAAAAGCTAAATTGTTTCTGCTCATTTGTCATTGTGAAATGGCAAGTATAAACTGGCATGGCAAGGTTTTTTTTTTTATTATATAATAAACAAATAGAAAAAGAAGAGCAAGTTAGTGTTAGAGGCATTTTTTTGCTTTTGTTAATTGTATAATAAATAAAAAGAAAACAAATAGATCCTTGCATATTTAATTTAGCAAGTGCTAAATAAATCTAAAATAAATCAAGTTATCTTGCATTTTTAAGCAGTTTTGTGTTTAAATATATATCATTTTTTGCAGTCCAATCAAATAATTAGTAAAAAAATTTTTTTTAAAAGAGGAGAAAAAAAGCTAAATTGTTTCTGCTCATTTGTCATTGTGAAATGGCAAGTATAAACTGGCATGTTTTTACATTTTGTATTTTTGAAAATAAATAAATAAATAAATAAATAAACTATACTACATTACACTACAAAAAAACTTGAAACTTGCTTCTTGCATTTTTACATTCAATTATATGTCAAATATATTTTAAAATTTTATTCTGATCAAATAATGAGTTAAGATTTTTTTAATAAGATTAAAAAAGCCAAATTTTTTCTCTTCACTTGTCACAATGAATTAATTTTATTTGTCATTGTGAAATGGCAAGTATAAACTGGCATGTTTTTACATTTTGTATTTTTGAAAATAAATAAATAAATAAATGAACTATACTACATTACACTACAAAAAAAACTTGAAACTTGTTTCTTGCATTTTTACATTCAATTATATGTCAAATATATTTACAAATTTTATTCTGATCAAATAATGAGTTAAGATTTTTTAAATAAGATTAAAAAAGCCAAATTTTTTCTCTTCACTTGTCACAATGAATTAATTTTATTATTTGTTAAATTCTTTATTTTTATAGCTGACAATTATCATGCATCGCAACAAAACAAACAAACAAACAAACAAACAAATAAATAAATAAATAAATCTAATGCTGTTCAGTTATCTAAAAAAAAGAAGAAAAAGGGTTATCTGGTATTTTAAAATCAAATTTAGCATTAACATTTTCCTTTTGGCAGTCTGATGAAATAAGTCAAGATTTGTTTTAAATTCTTTTTTTTTTTTTCATTTGTCACCCTGGAAATGGGACATCTAAACAAGAGCAGTGCCTTGTGGGATACAGGCCTGTTATTCATCTATTCTAGTATACAATCTAGTATTCTAGCATACGAAAGCAAGCAAGCAAGCAAATAGATACATAAACCAGCAAACAAAAAAAATTATATAAATAAAAGGTTGTGAGTTATTTTATCAGGGCTAAAAATTAGAAAAAATTAGTAGTGATGAGTAGTGATGTCATGCAGCAATATAATAAAGACTCCAATGTGCAATAAATTATATAAATGAATGTGCATTTCATGCACAGTATACAATACTGCAAAAATAGTAGTATAGTACTCCAAAGATTCCCAGTGACCCGTCACGTCATCATATGGTTTACAGTCCTGCTGCATCTGTTAGAAACACACAGCAGAAGCGCAGTGATGCAGCACGCTTGACAGTCTGATGCTTCATTTTCTCACACAATAGAATATGGAGACGAGTGTTTCATGTTTCTGCTTGGGTCGAAACAATAGCTGAGAGACGAACCCTAGAGAGGGAGTATTCATACCAGTGTTAGGTTTTTTTAAAAGAAAACAAGCAGCTAGTAAATGAATAGAGAGCAAGTCTAAAAGTGGCACGTTTTTTAAATTTATTTTTTTATGTTTAATTTTTTTTAAATTAAACTTTAAAATAGTTTTAAATGATGTATTCAATATACAAAATCTGTAAAAATTGGTCACAAATGTACTGTTTTAGTTTTTTGTATTTATTTTAATGTTTTTACAGGTGCATTTTGAATTTTACATTGTATTGCATGCGTTTTAGAGTTAACAGAAATGTCCATAAAATTAATGGATAATTGTAAGAGCCATTTAAGTTATGTGTTTATGTATATAGATGTGAAATAAGTAATTGTGTGAATTCAGTAATTGTTAAATAATTGTACTTAAATAATTGTATATGTTTCATATAAATATTGAGAATGATGTCATTTCCGGCAAGGACCATTAGAATTTGTTTCATGCAAGATTGGAGCGATACAGTTTTTTGACATTTCCAGTTATTAAACTTGCTTAACAGGAAATTACTGGATTTTTGAATGTTATTCGAGTTCAGTACACACTCATACAAGTAGAAGCAGCAATGGAAATCAGAAATCGGATGGATTGCTGTCACAATAATGTCATGGCAGAAAATTACTTTTTTTTTTTTTTTTACACAATGTGTGTATTTATGTATTTAAAAGCACTGCATCTTAGTGTAATGCAAACTTAAAACTGTGAGAGTGAACTGCCGCTCTCATGAGGATCTGCTGTCTATGCAGTTCCCTATGTAGGCTGCAGACAGTGAAGCGGTTTTGGATCTGAGCCTCGGTTTCTCTCCATGAGGCCAGACTCACGCTGAGTAAAATCTACACTCTCTCCAGGAACCGCTTCAGGTGATCTTTCTTACAAAGAACCGTGACGAAGCCTCATCTGTGAGCGTGTTCACGTTTATACACTTTAAACCGTGCAAGATCATTTCTCTCAGAAAGTCATGTCAGATGTTTCTCTTAAAAAATGTTTAGGGAAAAAATCGACTCAAATGAGACAATTGTTTAGATAGAATAAGAGTATACGAGTGAACGTCTCAAAACTGGTCAAGAACATGTTCAGGTCATATACTATCCCATAATTAAATAAGAATTAGACAATCAAGTCTTAGATGTTTAAACAAAAACAAATAAATAAAATATATTTTAAAAAGACCAGGTCACATTAACCATTACAGAAAAAACAATAATTAGCAGAA
The DNA here is from genome assembly GCF_001515625.1 of Sinocyclocheilus rhinocerous. Lineage (NCBI taxonomy): Eukaryota > Metazoa > Chordata > Actinopteri > Cypriniformes > Cyprinidae > Sinocyclocheilus > Sinocyclocheilus rhinocerous. Next base: position 265,426 of record NW_015645553.1, read on the forward strand.
ATAAATATATACATAAAATTTATTTGGAAGAAATTGAATGATTCCGTTTTACCACATAATAACAACAAATTAATGTATTTATTTATGCATTTATTTACGCGTCCTATCCATACTAATTTAAAAGAACTATTGTTTTTACGTTAATGATAAATGTAAATAAATAAATAAATGAATAGGGAACATATTAGATGATTCCGTTTTCCAAAAATATAATTTCAATACATTATTCATTTATGCATGCATACTCATTTTAAAAAGCTCTATTGTTTTCACTGTAATAATTAAAAGGAAATGTAATAATAAAATAATGATAAAATAATAAATGAAGCCACATTTAACATTAATCATCACAATCAAAACAACAGTTTGTTTAAATTATATATATATATATATATATATATATATATTTACAGCAGAAGCGCAGTGATGCAGCACGCTTGACAGTCTGATGCTTCATTTTCTCACACAATAGAATATGGAGACGAGTGTTTCATGTTTCTGCTTGGGTCGAAACAATAGCTGAGAGACGAACCCTAGAGAGGGAGTATTCATACAGCTGCATGCTGAACGCATTCATCAAACACATGCATGCAGACGTGCAGAAACACACACACTCCTCGGCCTGACCTCTGAGACTCTGTCCTGCACAAGGACGGGTCATCTGAGAGAGAAAACAACAGAAAACACACACCAGAGCTCTGATCCACAACCCAGTGACACCAAAACACACTAGACCAAGACAGGTTAGGAAACTAGAAAACCACTTTAGTCTAGTTTAAGCTGTTTTCTCATCGGGGAGATTTTAAGGCAAGACACAACAGGTCAAAACTTTTTTTATGCACTGGTCAATGTTGGGTTATTTGACTTTTATGTAGTTTCAGACCAGTGGAAATCAAACATGCAAAATACACTTTTAAGTGTTTATTTTATAGCACTTTATCTATTTGCGTCTGTAGATTTCAAATACAACGCATATCTTTAAAAGGCAAGTTTTCTCCTCCACTTTAGCAGCATTTACATTCACTCAAATATTACAGTTTTATTCCCATCTATATTCTGAAGGTGTTTATAGAGGGGTTTATTCATATATCATTTGCCTGGTTTTATACAGCATTTTATTCCTAAAAACAGTGATTTTTTTCTGTCTGTAAAAACCTTTATCTTTAAACTGAAACATCCAATATGTTCCAAACAGTTAGTTAGTTAGTCAGTCAGACATTAATTAATTTTTTTAAATAATGTTAGGTTTTGGGTTAGGAAATGGGATATGTTTTCATGAGATGTGACGCATACACAATTACTGTGAAGAGAATAACTTCAAACTGAGATCTTTGACTCTCGATTGTTTGCTCAAATCTGAGAAAAATCCAAAAACGTCGCCGAGATCTCTTCTGAAACTCATGTGAGATTCAGGAGAAGCATCTGGAGACTTCAGCAAAAGTCTCCATTCATTCTCAGTGCTGTCTCAGCAGCACGAGCTCAGCTGACTCTGACAAAGGCACTGCTGCACAATGCATCATGGGAGCGTGTGGTCGCAAGCGCAGATGACCCAGAATATTTTCTGCTGACATTCCTCGGAGGCGAGGAAACTTGTGTGCAAGCTGAAACTGGGTTACATAACATCATCCTAATATAGCCATGCAGGTAAGGCTTCCGAATGACTTATAAACAGCACAGACCTGCTCATTTCTCAAAAACACAATCACCGCAATAAAGAAAAATCCTCCTTCGAGATATTGGCCTGTTAGCGCTTATTCAGATGTGTCTGTATGGTGTAAAAATGTCCATTTCTGTCCATGAATCACATTAAAGGTGAAGTATGTTTGCTCAGTGTTAAAATACTTGTATCCCAGTTTAATATGAAGGTCTGTTTTCACTGGAAGGAACGAAGGAAAGTCATTATTTTTGCACTTGCGTTGACACTGCTGTTGCAAAAAATACCAAAATCCAAATAAATCCTATCCTAAAAAATGTCTTAACATTTAGCAGTCCAATCAAATGAAGATATTAACAACACAGCCATGCATCTTGAAAACCAATTCTGCTGATTTGCAAAAACTGGCCTAATATTGCCTATTGGGATGGTGCGGAGTTCAAAAATATTATTTTTGCACTTGCGTTGTCACTACTGGTGCAAAAAAAATAGTAAAATACAAATAGTTCACCCCAAAATGAAACTTAGCCCATGATTTACTCACCCTCAATCCATCCTAGGTGTATATGACATTTAGTTGCCAATGCAACATTTCTCATTTAATATAGTGTAACTTCGTGTACTAAAATAAACTAAAATTTAAATTAATAAAAGACATACATAGACATATATATAAAAACAAACTACTAAAAATGTCAAAACACTGCAAAATTTTCAAAAACTTTACATTTAAATGAAAATATAAGAAATATAAAAAATAAAAATGTATGAAAAATTCTAAAAATAAAAACTGACTGAAAATATTAATACAAACTATAATGGTATCTCAATGACACTAAAATAACACCACAAATATACACATATATACAACTGCTGTTAATTATTATTATTTACCATTGTTTTGTTGTTGTTGTTTTTTTGCAATTTGCTGTTATACTGTATTTGTGTACGCATGATAATTGCTGTAAATTTTATAGCAACTATTTGCAATAAGATATTGTTTTTTGTTTTAAATGACTGTTAATGTATTTGGCTATTAATTGAATTAAAGAAAAAAATGCAATTTAAAATGTACAATAGGTACATGCAAGTTCACATTTGTTTTGTAATTTGTCAAATATTTATACAATATTTCTACTGTAATTTTACAGTGACAACTAATAAAATTTAAAAAAATTATATTTTCTGCTTTTGTGTTAATTTTGGATACAGTTCTATTAATTTAGTTGTGTGTTTTTGTCATTTTATTAGTTTTTGTTGTTTTTAAATATGTCTATATAGTTTTTATTAAGCATACATCTTTACAAAGTAAGAAGTAAAATAACATATGAAATACATTTGATATTTGTGAAAAAATATATGCATGCATGTTAAAAACGGGGGCATGCGTGAACTGCTGACGTGTGTGGATTATACTGGGGTTGATGTAGTTTTATATGACACGCGTGTGCGCTGCAGACTCAGAATGAGGCCGATCCTCATGTGTCAAGTGCAGATATGGGAAGGTTCCAGCAACGGGAAGCAGTGGGATGGGTAAAGCCGCTGTTGAGCGCTGCTTTGAAGCTGTGAAACTGCAGCCTGGTGCTTAATCAAAGGTCTCATGGTGTTTGTTTATTTTCTAGTGCTGGTGAACACATTACAAAGACCATTAATTGCTTGGGCAGCCGCCCAACACTCACCGGCAGGGACACGCAAACATTCAGCACATCACCATCTTCTCGCCGTGAACCAGAGAGAGGAGACAGTTAGAGCGCTGCCATGGGCCTGGCCCAAGGGATCAACAGCTAGTCCTGCTCCTCACGTCACACATGTTAATGCATTTACAACACATCAACATCTGATCTGCTGATCAGCTCCTCAGTGACATTTATACCTCATCAAGTGGCTTTAAGACCCATTTTACTTTTGCATTTCTGAATGAAACATTATATGCAATGATACATGCGAAATGTAGGCTTGGTTTTTATCATAATCTGAATGCATTTTCCTCCTGAATGTCCTCGCTTTCACGGTCATGTCCTGACAGGGATTTCAAAATAACATAAAATGTCCAGATTTTGGCTTTGTTTTCCTATTGACGCCCTCTCTACAGTCCTCATACATTATATGCAGGAGTATTTGCATTGCTTTGGCATTCTCTGTAGATCCCGCCTTCTTGCACGCCACGATTGGTTGATTATGTGCAATGCCTGCACGCTATTGGTCAAACAACTTTTCAGTCATTTGCATTCGGCAAGTATGAAAACAATTGGAAAACAAAGGCAAAAGTCGAATATTTTAGTCAATTTAGAAATCCTGGCCAGGACATGAGTGGGAAAAAATGACTTATGTTCACCTAAATTACACCTTTACTGTTGCAACCTTAATTATATCAGCCAGCAAATGCATGAAGAACGCAAGATGTGCACCTTGAATGCGGTGAAGTTGCTTTTGGAAAAAAATCTGCCGAATGCATAAAGGTAAAATGCATAAATGTAAACTTTTAAAATGCTGCAACAGCAGCCTAAAACAAAGACTAAATAGATCTGACTGTTGACCAAGGTTATTATAGTTAACTAAAACTTTTAAATACATATTAAATAATACAAGCTATATATGTAACATATTTTACTTCAAAAAAACATGAACTAAAAAAATAATAAAATATATTTTATTACAGCTAGTTGTCAAGGCAACATTTCAAAACTTCAAATAAAATAACTAAAATTTATATAAAATAAGTAAAACGATAAACAAAATGATAATCAAAAACTATATCAACAGACATTAAAAAAAAAACACACACACACACACACAAATTACAAAAACATTAAAGCTAATTTTTTTTAACAAAATATGAAATCCAAAATATTAACAATAGCCTCAAAGGATGTGGAGCAAGTTTTGACATTTTGTTAAAATATTAAAAAGAAACAATAATTATTTAGAAGAACATGCACTCATTAAATAAATCACAATAAGGGCAGGAACGTGCCCTAGTGAAAAATAAATATACTAAAATGTATTTGAAAAATGTTTATTTCATGCTAAGTATACTACAAATACATTTACATATTTGTATACTTAATAAAAACACGGTCATGTCCTGACAGGGATTTCAAAATAACATAAAATGTCCAGATTTTGGCTTTGTTTTCCTATTGACGCCCTCTCTACAGTCCTCATACATTATATGCAGGAGTATTTGCATTGCTTTGGCATTCTCTGTAGATCCCGCCTTCTTGCACGCCACGATTGGTTGATTATGTGCAATGCCTGCACGCTATTGGTCAAACAACTTTTCAGTCATTTGCATTCGGCAAGTATGAAAACAATTGGAAAACAAAGGCAAAAGTCGAATATTTTAGTCAATTTAGAAATCCTGGCCAGGACATGAGTGGGAAAAAATGACTTATGTTCACCTAAATTACACCTTTACTGTTGCAACCTTAATTATATCAGCCAGCAAATGCATGAAGAACGCAAGATGTGCACCTTGAATGCGGTGAAGTTGCTTTTGGAAAAAAATCTGCCGAATGCATAAAGGTAAAATGCATAAATGTAAACTTTTAAAATGCTGCAACAGCAGCCTAAAACAAAGACTAAATAGATCTGACTGTTGACCAAGGTTATTATAGTTAACTAAAACTTTAAAATACATATTAAATAATACAAGCTATATATGTAACATATTTTACTTCAAAAAAACATGAACTAAAAAAATAATAAAATATATTTTATTACAGCTAGTTGTCAAGGCAACATTTCAAAACTTCAAATAAAATAACTAAAATTTATATAAAATAAGTAAAACGATAAACAAAATGATAATCAAAAACTATATCAACAGACATTAAAAAAAAAACACACACACACACACACAAATTACAAAAACATTAAAGCTAATTTTTTTTAACAAAATATGAAATCCAAAATATTAACAATAGCCTCAAAGGATGTGGAGCAAGTTTTGACATTTTGTTAAAATATTAAAAAGAAACAATAATTATTTAGAAGAACATGCACTCATTAAATAAATCACAATAAGGGCAGGAACGTGCCCTAGTGAAAAATAAATATACTAAAATGTATTTGAAAAATGTTTATTTCATGCTAAGTATACTACAAATACATTTACATATTTGTATACTTAATAAAAATACCCTGGAATTGTACTTTTTGCATGTTAAACTTGTATACTTAAAGTCTGTTAAATTGGAACAACTAATTTTGTACTTAATGCACTTAAAATGCTGGCTAGTATGCACTTTTCCACAATTCAGTTTTGTGGAATTAGTGCTGAAGTCCAACTAAAGATATGCTGAAGCACATTTGATTGTGCTAAAGTGGAACTGTTGCAAGTATACTTTAGGTACACGTTAAATATCACGCTATTAAAGAACAATATTATTCAAAGCTCATACAATCCTCATCAACAGTGACATTACAACACATTTTAGGTTTAATGTTAAATGTGTATTGTGCACAAGTAGTGCTCAGAATAAAGTTTAGTTAAAAAAATTAATTTTGAAAAAAGATTTGAACTATACTTAGTATGAAATAATTTTATTTTAAATATATTACTTTTTTACTAGGGGTGTATTAAAGAAAACAGGGTTTACCTTGATTTCATGTTGATTTTCAGTATGTATGGATATGAATTTAACAGCTAAAAACATTTTAAAAAGCAAAAATTTTGTATCCAAGACGATACCTGTACTTACAGTAAACATATACATTAGCAGGCTACTGCTTGTAACAGTTGTTGCATAATGCAGACTGTTTCACAAAAAAAAGCATGCAGTAAACCGAAGGATGTACTGCAATGCACAGTACAAACTATTTCCTAGTCCGTCTTTAAAATGAAGCTTTACTGCACTAAAATGATTTTTTTATTATTAAAAAACAGTCATGCACTTTATGTCTCTTCAGTAAATGTAGGAAAGACGGAAGCGCAAAACATTTCTGCTATTTCACCTCACATCATTTCTCTGCTTTTATGACAGCTGCTTTGAAATCGTGGAATGAGCGAGGTTATCGCTTCCCTAAAATGGACCCTTTTCTCCCACCAACAGCTAAAAACATTTTAAAATGCAAAATTTTTGTATCCAAGACGATACCTGTACTTACAGTAAACATATACATTAGCAGGCTACTGCTTGTAACAGTTGTTGCATAATGCAGACTGTTTCACAAAAAAAAGCATGCAGTAAACCGAAGGATGTACTGCAATGCACAGTACAAACTATTTCCTAGTCCGTCTTTAAAATGAAGCTTTACTGCACTAAAATGATTTTTTTATTATTAAAAAACAGTCATGCACTTTATGTCTCTTCAGTAAATGTAGGAAAGACGGAAGCGCAAAACATTTCTGCTATTTCACCTCACATCATTTCTCTGCTTTTATGACAGCTGCTTTGAAATCGTGGAATGAGCGAGGTTATCGCTTCCCTAAAATGGACCCTTTTCTCCCACTTCTGGGTGGCAGCCAGCCGGGGAAGATAATTTGTTATTATTAGTGAAAGCAGAATTGTGTTTTTACGCTGTTTTCATGTCACACCAAACACAGAATTGCCTTTGGGGCTGAAGCTGCAATAAAGATAAATTAGAAATAGATTGCGGAAACTGTTTCCATCCATAACAGTGACTTTGTTTTATTTCATTTCGTCGGAACACTCACTAGGTTACGTTCCCTCCTCCGCACTTTAGGGCTGGAGGTTCTTCCTCTCTGTACATTGTCACGCTTGCTGCGTGAGCCCTGTGGGCTTCATCAAGAGGCGCTCTGCAGAAACGCTGCGTTTCGCATTAATCAGCGCAGCCTCTCGCAGGTACCGCTACACCAATTAAACCCACACGACCCAGGACACGGACGCTGCTGGAGGGTTTGTCCTCTGGTCGGGGGACTCTGGTATCGCCACGTGCAACGAGGGTGCTCTCGGCCAATCGGACGGTGGCTCCAGGCACAGGGGGTTCCTCTATAGTCACCTGACCGTGGTGTAGGAAGCAAGAGGACACTGGGAAGGACGGTGCGTTTGCGCTCGTCTGGGGAATGGGATAAAAATACTGAGCTGACAAGCCAATTAATCAGCTTTCAGGGCACTGCGGTGTAGAGCATCCTCCAAAGGGCGCCAGGACGCTGTCTCTTTAAGAAGAAACCGCTCTGGTGCTGATTGGTTTTGCTTTTTGCAAATTAGGAAACATAGAAATGCACTTTTTTGCATTTGAACTGCAGCTTAATTCCCTACAACGTGAATTTCAACTCTAGCATGGGCCTCCATCTACAATGGGACACCTGAGCATGAGGCCGTGCATTAAAACATAGCTATTTGTCACCAACACACTGTTTTTTGGCAACATCATCATTAATATTTATAGGTATTGTTTTAATGTGAATCGTCTTTTCTGGCATACTGTACATACATTCCATATGTTTGGATAGACTCCCATATATACCATATTTTGACATCGAAAATCAAAGACGAACAAATGTTTGCAGAAGTACAACCGTTCACATTATAAACGGTCAGTATATTGATATTATATTTTTCAATTTCTACACAAACGTACAGAAATATATGAAAGCTTATTTCCACCATGGAATAAAAATCAAATGGCAATTGTGACGTTTTCTCTCACAATTCAGACTTCTTTCTCGCAATTGTGAGTTTACATCTCACAATTCTGACTTTTTTTTTCTCAGAATACTGAGTTTGTTTTGCTATTAATAATAACTCGCAACTGTACGATATAAACTCACAATTCTAAGACAAAGTCCAAACTGAGGGTTTTTAACTCACAATTGTGAGATATACACTTGCAATTCTGAGTTTTAATGAGCGTAATGAAAATTGAAATGTATTGATTTAAAATTCATTGAATAAAATTAATGAAAATTTAGTTTTTCTGAGCAATTTCCACTTTTTAAAGGGGTCATATGATGCGATTTCAATTTTTCCTTTCTCTTTGGAGTGTTACAAGCTCTTGGTGCATAAAGAAGATCTGTAAAGTTGCAAAGACTAAAGTCTCAAATCCAAAGAGATATTCTTTATAAAAGTTCAGAGTCAGCCACACCTACCTAAAACGGCTCGTTCTAACACGCCCCAACATACCTACATCGCTCTGTGGGAAGATTTGCATAACGCCACACAAATGTTCTGAGTTTACATCTCACAATTCTGACTTTTTTTTTCTCAGAATACTGAGTTTGTTTTGCTATTAATAATAACTCGCAACTGTACGATATAAACTCACAATTCTAAGACAAAGTCCAAACTGAGGGTTTTTAACTCACAATTGTGAGATATACACTTGCAATTCTGAGTTTTAATGAGCGTAATGAAAATTGAAATGTATTGATTTAAAATTCATTGAATAAAATTAATGAAAATTTAGTTTTTCTGAGCAATTTCCACTTTTTAAAGGGGTCATATGATGCGATTTCAATTTTTCCTTTCTACTTTTTAACAATTCAGACTTTTTTCCCCTCGCAATTGCAAGTTTACATCTCGCAATTAATACCTCGAAATTGTAAGATATAAATTCGTAATTCTAAAAAAGTCTGAATTGTGATTTTATAACTCACAATTGCGAGATATAAATTTTGCAAATCTCGCACGTTTACATGTATAACTACTTTGTCTCAGAATACTGAATTTACATTACACTATCAATAACTCACAATTGTGAGATATAAACTTGCAACTTTGGAGAAAAAAAGTTATAATTGCAAGATATAAATTTGCAACTCTGAGAAAAAAAAAACCGTATAACCCACAATTACGAGCAACAAACGTGCAAATGTGAGTTTACATCTCACAATACCTCACAATTCTGACAAAAAAAGACCAAATTGCATGTTTAAAACTCACAATTGTTAGATATAAACTTGCAAAAGTACATTTATATCTTTCAAATCTCACTTTTTTTCCTAAGAATTCTAAATTTATATCTTGCAATTGTGCGATAATTCCGAGAAAGAAGTCTGAACCGCAAGTGAATAATTGACAATTGCTAGATATAAATTTCAATTCTGAGTTTACATTTCGCAATTCAGATTTTTCTCTGAATTCTGAGTTTACAGTTGTGAGATATGAACTTGCAATTCAGAGGAAAATAGTCAGAATAGCAAGATATAAACTTAAAATTGCAAGAAAAAAAATTCTAAATTGTGACTAATAAAAAGTCACAATTATCTTTTTCATATTTTATTCTGTGGCAGAAACAAGCTGGCATAGAAATGTATGTGCACACAGAATAGCTATGAATATAGATGAGTGGATAGATGTTACTAGTTCAGTGGCATTATGAAATATGCACTCGTCCTCCATTTCTGATGACTTGAGAGACTGAAGACGACATGACAACCTCTCTGGTAAGTGAATATAATGAGCAGCTGATGCTTGCTGGTTTTTATGGTGCATTTCATCTCTAGGAAGTGAACGTCTGAGTGCACTGAAGCGATTCTGACAACGGGACTCCCCTAGAATGATTCCCTCAGCAGTGCACTTACTGCAGAACAGGACGAAGCTGCTCGAGCTGTAAGACACTCATAAAGTAATTCAACTACAGTCAAGCTACCCTTTTGTAAAAGCAGTGAACTACAATACAAACTACTGACTGAGCAAACAGAGCAGGATTTATAACAAAACAATGAGGATCACAATCAGAGAGATGCAATGAACAGCATTCAGCCAGAACCATTTACACTCAGGCCCTGTTTACACTAGTGAATTTTCTTTTAAAACAACATTTTAAAATGAAAACGATCCTCATCTACACTGGCGTTTTCACTGCGTTTCAGAAACGATCTCCGTCCACACTACACAACCGAAAACGCATGTCACATGACAATTCATGCACACTGTGCATGCGTGTAAAATTGTAAACAGCTATTGTTTACACGGTCGTCAATGATACGTAGAGCGAATGTGGACAGCCATGCCATCATTTTCAAATGTCTCTGTATTGGTCTGTTTACACTGAAAAGAAAGAGCTTTTTTTTAAATAAATTATTAGTGTTAATATTAATATTACATTAATTGTAGTAAAAATACAATTAAAGGGGTGGTTGACTGTTTTTTTTAATAGGCTTGATTGTGTTTATGGGGTGCAGTCTAACATGTGTTAATGCTTCGTTTGTTAAAAAACTCATTATTTTTCACATAATTTACCTTTATTCCACACCTCTGTCCCTTCTCCTCTGAACGCGCTGATCATTTCTTGCTTTTATGAAGCCCCTCCCTCAGAAATACACGATGGGCTCTGACTGATTAGCTGGCCCAGTGTGTTGTGATTGGCTAAACCGCCTCTAGCGCATGTCTAAACGTCCCGCCCCTCAACATAGCATGTGCTCCGGTTGTATTGTAAACAATGACGTCGCTAAGATTTTTGTTTGTTGTTGTCTCATACTTTTAGATACGCTGTTATCTATTATATTGTAAATGCTACTGCTTCTGTTAGCTTTTAATATACGGTTTTATTCTGATTAAAGCTTTAATACAGTTCGGCAACCGCACACGCGCCCATGTATAACGCTTCTCATAGCTAATAAGAAAATAAGTGTATTCACTGAGCTGATGATCTGAATGAGAGAGAGAGAGAGAGATATTAAACATTAAACATTTAGGTATATAATATAAATATTATATTAAAATAATTAATATTTCCCTTTTATGTGTAAAAGTAGAATACATTTTTTTATAATAAATATATATAAATACAGTGCCGTGAAAAGGTTTTTGCCCCTGCCTTGTTTTTTTAATATTTTTTGCATATTTGTCACATTTAAAAGATTCAGATCATCAAATTTTAATATTACACAAAGATAACCCAAGTAAATACAAAATGCAGTTTTGAAATGACGATTTCATTTATTAAGGGAAAAAAGCTGTCCAAACCTGGCTGGCCCTACGTGAAATAGTAATTGCCCCCTAAATCTAATAACTGGTTGTGCCACCCTTTGCAGCAACAACTGCAATCAAGCGTTTGCGATAACTAGCAATGAGTCTTTCACAGTTTTTGGCCCACTCTTCTTTGCAGAATTGTTTTAATTCAGACACATTAGAGGGTTTTCGAGCATGAATGGACTGTTTAAGGTCATGCCACAGCATCTCAATCGGATTTAAAGGGGTCATATGATGCAATTTCCATTTTTCCTTTCTCTTTGGAGTGTTACAAGCTCTTGGTGCATAAAGAAGATCTGTAAAGTTGCAAAGACTAAAGTGTCAAATCCAAAGAGATATTCTTTATAAAAGTTAAGCTTGAGCCATTCAGAGGTGGACTTGCTGGTGTGTTGGGGATCATTGTCCTGCCATTTTTCCATCAATTATGGCAAGTCGTCCAGGTCCTGAAGCTGCAAAGCAGCCCCAGACCATCACACTACCACCAGCATGTTTGACTGTTGGTATGATGTTCTTTTTATGAAATGCTGTGTTGGTTTTACGCCAGATGTAACGGGACACACACCTTCCAAAAAGTTCAACTTTTGTCGCATCAGTCCACAGAATATTTGCCCAAAAGTCTTTGGAATAATTAAGATATTTTTTGGCAAATGTGAGACGAGCCTTTGTGTTCTTTGTGGTCAGCAATGGCTTTTGCCTTGGAACTCTGGATGCCGTTTTTGCCCAGTCTCTTTCTTATTGTTGAATCATGAACACTGACCTTAATTGAGGCAAGTGAGGCCTGCAGTTCTTTAGATGTTGTTCTGGGTTCTTTTATGACCTTCTGGATGCGTAGTCGTTGTGCTCTTGGAGTAATTTTGGTAGGCCGGCCTGGGAAGGTTCCACTGTTCCAAGTTTTCTCCATTTGTGGATAATGGCTCTGACCGTGGTTCGCTGGAGTCCCAAACCCTTAGAAATGGCTTCATAACCCTTTCCAGGCTGATACATGTCAACTATTTTGTTTCTCATCTGTTCTTGAATTTCTTTAGATCGCAGCATGATGTGTTGCTCTTTAAGCATGCTTCACTTTGTCAGACAGGTTCTATTTAAGTGATTTCTTGATTCAACAGGTCTGGCAGTAATCAGGCCTGCGTGTGGCTAGTGAAATTTAACTCAGCTTTCTAAAATAATGTGGTTAATCACAGTTCTTTCATGATTTAAGAGGAGGGGCAAATAATTTTTCACGTAGGGCCAGGTAGGTTTGGACAGCTTTTTTCCCTTAATAAATGAAATCATCATTTAAAAATGGCATTTTGTATTTACTTGCATTATCTTTGTGTAATATTAAAATTTGTTTGATGATCTGAATCTTTTAAGTGTGACCATATATCAATATATTAATGTGACAATATATTAATATCTCCCGTTGCATGTTAAATTATTAGTGACGTCAAACAATTAATCGCAATTAATCGCATCCAAAATAAAAGTTTTTGTTTACATAATACGTGTGTGTACTGTGTATATTTATTATGTATATATATATAAAGACACACACATACAGCATATATTTCGAATATATTTACATGCATTCATGTGTATATATTTATATTCATAGAAATTATATCATATATAAATACATTTAATATATAAAGTAACATATTTTTCTTAAATAAATACATGCATGTGTGTCTATTTATATACACATAATAAATATACACATAAATATAAACATAATAAATAATTAATCGTGATTAATCGTTATTAATAGAAATAAATTAAATATTTCTACAATATAATTAATATATGAAACAATTAATATTTCCTAAATACATAAATATTAAACTATTGATATGAGAAAAGCTACTGCTGAAGTACTCAAAAATGTACATACAATAGTAACGACAGCAAACCTACCAAGTCATAACTTACCATTTAAATTATGACTACTAAGTCTTGTCCAATTTAAAATGAACCAAGAACTGTTACAAAGTCACACTAAAGGTTTGTAATGCATAAGTGGGCTGGATTCTCATATACTTATTATCTCCTCAAAAGCACTTAAAAATCATTTGACAGCTATATCAGTGTCTGACTCGCTGGACGCTGCACTTACTACTGACCCGGGACGTGAGGATTGAGACACACCCACACCCTTAGACTCATCCATCCATCTATCCATCCATCCATCCATTCCTGTCCCTCCCTTCTTTATATTCTCAGCCGAGCGGCTCTTCGCTGTCAAGAGAGTGCAGCTGATGTGGGAAATCTTAAGCACTGCTCAAGTACTGGCTCAAATCAATCACCTGTTTCACATTCAGTGGGAATTTTAAGAAGGGAGGGAAAAAGCGACAGCCGGGCTGAAAAATCCAGCGCTGCCGCTTGCGTTTCCATCGCGGCGTCTCCCCTGTCAGCGGCGCTCCCCGAACGAGCCCCTGAAATAAATGAAAGCAGTTCCACTCTGCTGACTGCTGGCGCCTCTATTCCCAGGCTTGATTTAGTGCCACTTTTTTCTTAATGGACTGTTTGTGAGACTGGCTTCAGAAGCGGAGCGGACCCGCACAAACCCACCAATCACCAAACGCCGCAACAGGAAAGGTTCTGCTGACCTCTGCGACGCTTCACGACGCCAGCTAAACACACAACGTTTGTTAGCGCTCACCGCAGGGGAATATTATTAGCATGAAATGACACGTATGATTACTGCTCTTTTCTTTTAGCTCGCTGCTGCTGGCTCTCTCTCAAACTAACAATTACTATGACTTCTACCAGTGTAGTAGTGCAGTGGAGTGGTTAAATCCCAGGGTCGGGAACCAGAAGGTTGTTGGTTTGATTCCTACAAGCAGAAAACGATCATTACTGTGCCCTTGAACTCTAACGACAACTTTTTTTCAACTATTTTTATTTGTCTTTTTTAGGAGGAACAACTGTGACAGCTAAAGGTTGTTGTTTCTCGTATGATTCTTCAATTCTGAGAATATTTCAGATTTAAAAAAAATAAAACTTCTTCAAACGTGTTTCATCTGTTAAAACATTCATCACATGTCCTGGAATGAAGATCTGATCATGGCCTTGATCAACCTTCAAAAGGATTCTGGTATAATGTGTGATGGTGTGGACGTTTGATATTGTGCGTGATGGTAATTACATTTCCCACTTATTTGGAGAAAAAGATGGAAAAGCCTTGGACATGCACAACAGGGTGTCTAGTATGGTATGGAGGACGAAACCTGCAAAAACAATAAATAAATAAATACACAAATAAATAAATAAATATGCAAATAAATAAATAAATAAATAAATGTGTGTATAAATACACAAATTCTTGTTTAAATACATATAGAAATAATTCAACGTGATTAAAGTAAGCAAATAAATAAAATAAATTGGTGGGCAAATGGAAAATGTTTAAGGAAATGCTAAACCCATCCTATTTATTTTCCTTTGATCACTCATTTATTTCTGAATGTAGTTCCGCATTTATTTTTCCTCTGCACAACATGCTAATGAGAGGGTGTCAACCATGGACTTGGTCGGGGTCATGTCATAGCTGGGGGCGCGGCTTTCCCGCTCACAGGAAATGCATGTTAATCCAGTATAGCCTACGTAAAGTCACTTTTTCCGTTCAACAGAGCAAGATACATAAAAAACTGAGCTGTATTGTCCGTACAGTATCTGTGACTTTACAAACGACCCAACGAAATGGCCAGTGTCGTTTCCTGACGTCATTTTTTGTAACCCGATTGAGTCTCCAGCTAGAGACAACTGTAATATCAGTATCCCATGGTCATCGTGAGACTATTCACTTTATCCGTGGAATAAGGGCTCTTTTGATGGCAGCTAGTTTTTATTAGGATGGTTTTACCTGCTCGTTGTTTGGGTACGTGTAAGATCATTTTTATGGTCAGTAAACAGTCTTCTACAACCAAGTCGATCTGCAGCAATACTCATGATTATAACTACGAAACTAACCCTATGAAAAAGTGTAAGATAATAAAATAATCAGTCACCTTGACTGATGAAGTTAATACGCATGCGCAGGCAAACTCTCAAGCCAGTTTATGACACACGATCCGCCTACTCTTGCATAATTTACACCCTCTCATTAGCATGTTGCGCAGAGGGAAAAAAAATGTGGAACTACATTCAGAAATAAATGAGTGATCAAAGGAAAATAGTTAGGATGAGTTTAGCATTTCCTTAAACATTTTCCATTTGCCCACCAATTTATTTTATTTATTTGCCTACTTTCATCACGTTTAATTATTTATTTATGTATGTAAACAAGAATACGTGTATTTATGCACAAATTTATTTATTTATTTATTGTTTTTGCAGGTTTCGTCCTCCATAAAACTGCACATAAAAAAGCATTGGCTTAAATTGCATGTTAAAAAATAAATAAATAAAAAAGATGTCAGAAAAGTTCCCCTAATTGCAGAACCAACACCCATTTGTGTTCTAGTGTTTCTCTTGGCACATGTGTTATTGCCTCAACAGTTATTTGTGTCCTTTGGTAATTGCCATTAACACAAGAAATGGTCTTTTTTTGTAAGTCTCTCTGGCTGGAAAGGGGCTGCCAAAAACACAAACGTAAATGTAAATAACAAAATTCAATTAGCATCTAGCTTGAGCGTGTACCGCGGTTCTCAGTGTTTACTCTGGTAAGCTGCTCCAGTCTGGGTGGCTGCCAGTGCTGCTTAATTGCACAGGGATCGTTTTGAGTAATTAGGCAATCGGAATATCCACTAGTTTTAAATAAGGCAAAGAGCTAATCTCAGCCGGCAGCCAGCACTCTGACAGAGGAGATGTAGGATCGCTAGAGTCCCGCGAGAGCCGCTTTAAAGGCCTGTCACGAGAACTGTTTGTCTTGAGCGATGTGCATCTCACAGCCTCGTGTTATCAGCTGACGCATGATGCCACTGGTTCGGTAGTGACACATATTCACCGCTTTATTCAAACATCTCACGCTCTGCAAGCTTACACAGTTTAGTCTCCTCTGTGGATCGAATATTTCCAGATATGCATTCCTGAGGGACACGATGCCATCTTTCCATATGTCCGTCTACATACTCGAGAGATTCACTAAAATGAACAGCGCCTGCTGATAGTGTCTAAAGGAAATCCAGTTGAAACCACGTGAAGAATAGAACAAAGTTAACACTGGCAGTCAAACAATGACTTTCTTGAAAAATAAGTCTTATTTACATAGAAAGGAGGCGTGTTTGCACAGACAAGTTCTTAATTTAAACACTCCGGTTAAAGTTACCGCATACAAATGTTTAGCAAATTCACCACTCAGTCTGCCAGTTATTGAAGACGAATGCTATCTTTTTCCACAATAAAGCTTCTAAAAACCAGGTATCGGAAACTTTTTTTTCCAAAATTAAGCTTTTAAAACCCAGAATCGGCACTATTTTTTCGACAATAAAGCTTGTCAAACCCGGAACTGAAATGATTGTTTCCCCACAAAGTTTCTACAACCCGGAAATGGAATCACATTTTCTACAAAGAGCTTCTTAAACCTGGAATTGGAGTCACTTTTTTCCACAAACCTTCTAAAACCTGGAATCAGAATCACTTTTTTCCACAATAAAGATTCTAAAAACTAAAACCGGAATCACTTTTCCCCACAAACTTTCTAAGACATGGAATTGGAATCACTTTTTTTCCACAATAAAGCTTCTAATACACAGAATCGGATACCATTTTTGACCAGCTTTCAAAACCTGGAATCGGAATCAGTTTTTGTTGTTTGTTTGTTTTTTTACAATAAAGCTTCCAAAATCCACAATCTAAAACCTTTTCCACAATACAGCTTCTAAAACCTGGAAATGGGTGCTTTTTTCTCCACAATATTAATTTTTAACAAAAATGATAAAACCCGGAATTAGAAAACACTTCTTTTCACAAAAAAGCTTCTAAAACCCAGAATCAAAATCACTTTTTTCCACAAAGCTTCTAAAACCTGGAATCAGAATCACTTTTTTCCACAATAAAGATTCTAAAAACTAAAACCGGCATCACTTTTCCCCACAAACTTTCTAAGACCTGGAATTGGAATCACTTTTTTCCACAATAAAGCTTCTAATACACAGAATCGGATACCATTTTTGACCAGCTTTCAAAACCTGGAATCGGAATCCGTTTTTGTTGTTTGTTTGTTTTTTTACAATAAAGCTTCCAAAATCCACAATCTTAAAACCTTTTCCACAAATCTTCTAAAACCTGGAATCAGAATCACTTTTTTCCACAATAAAGCTTCTAAAAACTAAAACCGGAATCACTTTTCCCCACAAACTTTCTAAGACCTGGAATTGGAATCACTTTTTTTCCATAAAAAAAGCTTCTAAAACCCAGAATCGGAATCACTTTTTTCCACAATAAAGCTTCTAATACACAGAATTGGATACCATTTTGACCAGCTTTCAAAACCTGGAATCGGAATCAGTTTTTGTTGTTTGTTTGTTTTTTTACAATAAAGCTTCCAAAATCCACAATCTAAAACCTTTTCCACAATACAGCTTCTAAAACCTGGAAATGGGTGCTTTTTTCTCCACAATATTAATTATAACAAAAATGATAAAACCCGGAATTAGAAACACTTCTTTTCACAATAAAGCTTCTAAAACCCAGAATCACAATCACTTTTTTCCCCACAATAAACATATAAACCTGGAATCGGATGCTATTTTTTTCCATAATTAAACTAATCTGATTCTAAACCAGAATCTGAATCACCTTTTCCCCACATTACAGCTTTTAAAACCTGGAATCGGAATATGGATCACAACTTCCCTTCCCCAACTCATCTGTGTTAGGATAGTTCAGATTAGCATGTGTGTGTTAAAATGCTTAACTGCATGAATAACCTCAGCTCACAAACGAAAGCCCTGCGCTCAGAGCAAACAGTTGACACGCATGCTAATAGCTAATTATGAACTATGGGGATTTATTTACCTGATGTAAAATAAAATACAATATATTAAAATATCAATAAATAAATAAAATACCGTACATTTTTTGAGTTTGGGGTTGGTCCTTTTGTTCAAACAATGGAAGACAGAATGATGGAAACCTGTTTGAAAACAATTAAATAATAATTTATTGAAATAATATATCATTACATGGTGATCTGCTACACTGTCACGTGACCTCATTACATTGTTTAATTAAGTTGAATGCACTGCATTGTGGGATACACTCCCACAATGGGTTAAATACAACCCAGCATTTTTTAGAGTGTACATTCTAATGCACCAGAGCAAACAGTTGACACGCATGCTAATAGCTAATTATGAACTATGGGGATTTATTTACCTGGAAAAGCTATTAGCCTCCCAAGACCTCCATTGCCATCATCACCAAATTAACATCCCTGTACAGCTTGAGGGAGGAAGAGCGAGACGGAGAGAGAAAGATCCTGTTGGAAAAAAAGAGAAGAAAAAAGAAACAAATATAGACCAGTTTGGACCAGCTTAAATTTTAAGATGGACTTGAAGCTGCAGTGTATCATTTCTGCACCACTAGTGACACCAAACCTAAAAGTAATGTTTGTTACACGACCTGCATGACCCGACCTTGAAATAAATAAAATACTTTTACATATATTAAAAACAATAATAAAAAATAAATAAATAAATAATAAATAAACATAATGCACCTCAGTTTTTGAGCGAATATTGCCAAAATTATCCACCAATGATGCTTTTTTTCACTTAAAAACTATGATCAATCAGTTCCAAAAAGATACAGCATAATAGCAATTTTTAAAAGGCCGGTCATTTTTGACTGGGAAAACCAAATAACTGAAATATTTTCAGCACAAGGGATATATTAACATTTATTTCAGATTTCAGGTACCATTTTCTGGGGTTTGAGTTTAGTTTGGGGTTGGACTACTTGTTTTGTCCAAACAAATGCAAGACAGAAGGAGGGCAACCTGTTTGAAAACAATTATTGTTATTATTGAAATAATTGTATTATTTTTGAAATTTCCACACAGGATGGGCATGACATTAACCATCCCTTTAACTGGCACTTCAAGGTGGTCTCCAGTTGAACTAGCTGGTCTAGTTTGGGTTTTTCAGCACGATAAAGAGGGAGGAGGAGGAAAAAAGAAAGCGAATGATCGAGAGAGAAATTTCAAGAGCGATAAAGAGATACAAAGAGATCAAGCGGGCGCTGAGGGAATGGGCTCTTTGAGGCATGACTGCTCCAGGTAGCTGAAGGTGTCTGTCAACCGGGCTGAAGCAAGTCCAGACAGGGCCATTATCTCTGATCCGGCGCGTTCCCTCCTGACCGAGCCCAGATCCACGCCGAGAGAAAGAGAGGGAGAATTTAACCCACCGCCGTGATTTCATTTCTCTACGTGACTGATTATTTCCCTGACTGAACAGTCCTGTCAAAAGTCCTTTGGCGCGAGCAGACATATTAAGAAGATCGATTTCCCCCAGACGCTCGAGGCGCCAGACCTCAGGACCACTTAACACCTGCGTGAGAGCGGACGGACTGCGCTTTACCTGTAACCTTGATGTCAAGCTGGAAAAAAGGCTATTTGGAAACAAGAGGCTTTGATTTAGATCCTTTAAGTGTGCTGCCTCCTCTGCTTTGTATGTACAACATGCACCAGAAGCAGCTTTTCAAAACATAGAAAGCATGAATTTTACTAATGAATAACCAAGTAACATATCTATATGAATAATTATGCTTTTTTGAATGTGCTTTTAAAAGCAGCAAAGGTATCAAGTTAACATTACATAAACATAAATGCCAATGCCATTTATTTTAATATTACAAATGGAATAAGTAAAAACAAGATTATAAATGCAGTCTGTTGTAAATCCTCTTATTTAGCAACAAATGCTGCCGTCTTGGGAAGCTACTACTTAAAGGAATAGTTTACCCTGAAAATGAAAATTTGATGAGAATTTACTCACCCTCAGGCCACCTAAGATGTACAGTAGATGAGTTTGTTTCTTCATCAGATTTGAAGAAATGCAGCATTACATCTCTTGCTCACCAGTGGATCCTCTGCAGTGAATGGGTGCCGTCAGAATGAGAGTCCAAACAGCTGATAAAAACATCACAATAATCAACAAG
Source organism: Sinocyclocheilus rhinocerous (assembly GCF_001515625.1). Taxonomy (NCBI): domain Eukaryota; kingdom Metazoa; phylum Chordata; class Actinopteri; order Cypriniformes; family Cyprinidae; genus Sinocyclocheilus; species Sinocyclocheilus rhinocerous. The sequence goes on from NW_015645553.1 coordinate 286,039, forward strand.
TAATGCACACCACTTCATTCCATCAATTAATGTCTTCTGGCAAAAATATAACTTCCAAAATAAACATTAACTAAGATTTTAAAAAATAATTATTTGACTGGCCTGCCAAAACATTTAACACTTTGCCCAAAATTAGATTAAAAAATCAACATCGCTTAACCAGACTCGATAAAACATGCATGTTACCAAATGTTAGTTTGACTATCAGAAGCAGTACTGGCTTAGGACCAAAATGAAGCTTTTACGATTAATAAAGAGAAAAGCAATAATCCAGAACATGGGAACTTGAATAATTGGAACCAAAGACTCACCAATCATACAGCAACAAAGCACACAACCTGAAGAAATATGTAAATCCGTCAGAAAACATGCTGATTTAATGAGACTAAAAAAAAAAACCCAGACACTATTAGACAGAGATAAATGAACAAAGTCATGACAAGAACAATTTCAAAATAAAAGACACTCTAAATAAAGAAAAAATTAATAAAGGTTCCATAAATAATAAAGGTTAAAAGTAATAAAGGTTATAAAGGTTAAAGAATAAATAATAAAGGTTAAAGAAAAGAAAAAAAGGTTCCAAAAAGAGGTTTTACAATAGAAGAACCATATTTGTTTCCCCAAAGAATCTTTCAGCAAACAGTTTTCATAAGAACCTTTTTTTTCTAAGTGTGAAGAACATTTCAATGATCTAAAGAACCTTTTTTCACTATAAAGAACTTTTTGTGGAATGGAGACATTCCATGGCTGTTAAAAGTTGTTCATGGAACCACGGATATCAATAAAGTTTTATTTTTAAGAGTGTAAACAAAGCACAATAAACCTGTACTATAAACAACACACTTTTTTTGTTCAGTATGTATTCTGTGAGCATTTTTTTTTCAATTGGTTGTTGCCCAGTATGCAGTACATAGTACTAGACCCTAAAACAGGGGTCACCAAACTTGGTCCTGGAGGGCCGGTGTCCTGCAGAGTTTAGCTCCAACCCTAATCAAACACACCTGAGCCAGCTAATAAAGGTCTTGCTAGGAATACTAGAAACTTCCAGGCAGCTGTGTTAAGGCAAGTTGGAGCTAAACTCAGCAGGACACCGGGCCTCCAGGACCGAGTCTGGTGACCCCTGCCCTAAAATGTTTATCACTAATGCATATTTTCGTGTTCTTGTTTTATTTCATAGTTTCCAATCTCCAGTAAAAGCAAGCCTACACTTACTATACATATTAAGTTTGTAGTGCTTTATCATTTAAGAAGGTATTTTTCCAAAGTATCAGCAGTTGTTGACTTTGTTTAAAAACCAACCACAAACTCACATAAACACACTCACTCACCCTTTCCCACCACATACACACTCATGGTTGGATCCACCTGATTGCATTTGATTTTTCAAATCCAGTTGTGGATGTGACAGATAAAAGGGTGTGATGCACTTCTGGGCCGCTTTGTGCCTGTATCAGCGCTTAAAACCTCCCGTCCAAAATGCTGTTTGTAAATATTTGATGCTGCTGCAGCTCATTCTGGGCTCTTCTGGAGAGTTCTCTGTGTGTGGTTAGAGCACTCCACACTAAAAGCTACAAGTTACAAAAAGACAAATACAAGGAAACGGCATATGAATTAGAAATCATACCATGTGCTGTAAAAGCACATGGCCCATCATCAACTCATATTGTGTTTTTTAAGGGCATTCAGAGCAGATGCTCATAAACAGCTGCATACTGTATGCAAACATGTGACACGACCTCCTGCACACACATTCACAAGAATTAATACAACCCCTTCAGAGAGATGATAGATAGATAGATAGATAGATAGATAGATAGATAGATAGATACGTAGATAGATAGATAGATAGAACGACAGACAGAAAGACAGACAGACAGATAGATAGATAGATAGATAGATAGATAGATAGATAGATAGATAGATAGATAGATAGATAGATAGATAGATAGATAGATAGATAGATAGATAGATAGATAGATAGATAGATAGATAGATAGATAGATAGATAGATAGATAGATAGATAGATAGATAGATAGATAGATAGATAGATAGATAGATAGATAGATAGATAGATAGATAGATAGATAGATAGATAGATAGATAGATAGATAGATAGATAGATAGATAGATAGATAGATAGATAGATAGATAGATAGATAGATAGATAGATAGATAGATAGATAGATAGATAGATAGATAGATAGATAGATAGATAGATAGATAGATAGATAGATAGATAGATAGATAGATAGATAGATAGATAGATAGATAGATAGATAGATAGATAGATAGATAGATAGATAGATAGATAGATAGATAGATAGATAGATAGATAGATAGATAGATAGATAGATAGATAGATAGATAGATAGATAGATAGATAGATAGATAGATAGATAGATAGATAGATAGATAGATAGATAGATAGATAGATAGATAGATAGATAGATAGATAGATAGATAGATAGATAGATAGATAGATAGATAGATAGATAGATAGATAGATAGATAGATAGATAGATAGATAGATAGATAGATAGATAGATAGATAGATAGATAGATAGATAGATAGACAGACAGACAGATAGATAGATAGATAGATAGATAGATAGCTGTATTTATGTTGATCCATCATTTCCACTTGTTTATTCTTCTGTCTCTGTTATTTCATCTGCTGTAACGCTTTTATTTCCCTCAAGGGTTTAATAAAGTTCTATCGTCTCGTATCTGACATCCTCGCAATCATTTACGACTAAAATAGAGCATTAAAACATGCAATGCACACGCAAACACTGCCTCACATTCAGGAGAGGTTATCGGCTCCCGCTTCCCGAAATAATGGAGTATGGAGTAGATCTGTGCCTGTTTTGGAGGAGAGATTCATGAACATGTTTGCTTTACCGCAGCCAGAGGCCTCAGGGACGCTTCGCTCTGACAGAGACAAAGTGACAGGCGACTGAAGAGGACGCTGGGAACAGAGGGAGGCTTGTGTAGTGTCAGCCGTTCACTCTGTGATCAACGGTCGGCCCTCGGACCCCTCACCCATCTCACACTCGGTCAAGGAAAAGCTTGATCAACTTCTGCGCTAAAGCCCTGCGGAAACGGCATGTGAAGCCGAGCGGAACGAGAGACATTTACGCTGTTTGGACAGAGCTGGGGGAGATTCGTCCTCCCAGGTGCTTGATACTGTGTGTTTTTCACTCTAAACTGAAGGATTTTTCTCTCGCAGTGACAAAGCTGTTCCAGTCATCGCCCGAGGACCTGGTCTTACATGACACGGCCTCTTTTCTTCCTCTCTCCAGCAGTTTCTCCCCTCTACTGCAGCATTCAATATGCTGTTTCTTCTTACATTGTCCCAACTCTCATTTTTATTGTCATTTTGAATATCAGCAAAAGGTATGGCCCACATTCAGGCCACTTACAAAAGAAACAGATATCAGATTGTCACGTAAAATGGCTAATCACAGAATGTGTACTTTTATGTGCCACTCTATACAGATTATTACACTACAATAGGATAACAGGATAAAGCGTAAATAGAGTCTGTAATCACACTTTCTATGTATCCAAAAAGTCAGATTCATGTTTATGTAAGCTTTAAAAATAGATCTGATGATCTGAATTTGAATGACACAAAAAAATGCAAGGAAGGGAAATGCAATGAGGCCATAAGGCCAATAAACCTACAAACTTAAAAAAAAAAAAAATTAACTTCCAAAAAAGGCTTTGTCAGACCAACATTCAAAGATTGCTTTAATATTTAAAAACTACAGCTGTATGAATTTATTTGAATTTCAGTTCATTTTAATTGCAATTCTGCCTCTATTCAAATTTAAATTGAGGAACTGAATTAGAATGACAGGAAGAATTTAATGAAATGCAATTCAAAAATTCAGTGCAACAAATACACTTTAATCTTTAAGTTCTGTCAGGACCACTATCGTCAAAGATGATTGACAATTAGCATACAGTTTGGATTGGCGGTATGGTTCTGTTCTGGGCAAGAACTCCCTGCGCCTCCATGCAGCCTAGCATAGATGAGAGCAGGGAGAGCAGCAATAACCCCACTCCCCAGGGTAAACAGAACAGAACTAACATAAATGTATTGCAGATATTGTTAAAGTTCAATCATTTTATGTACACATTTTAGAATTAGTCTGATTCAAGGAGAATCAGAAGGCTGAATCCCGACTGACAGAGGAGGAGTTGGGGATGGAGGAGGGTAATTAGCTATTGAGCAATGCAAAAACTGCTGATAATACTGAGGGACCTTATATATGAATGCTTAGATAGGTGTCGTATTCCCATAGGTAGATGGGGATCAGCTGAAGGTCAGCTGATGCGAGCTTGACTAACGTGACCTGCCAGAACTAACGCTACACTTGATATTTGTAAAACTTTTTCAAAAAAAACTTCCAAACATTTTAAATCAAAATTCAGAGTTTGCTTTTATATTTCTTCGATATTCAATTCAGTTTATTGTACTTCCTATATTCAAATTGCAACTCTGCATCCTATTTGCTGCCTCAATTCAAATTGAGGATTTTTGAATTTTTGAATTGAATTTTAAAAGGCGTTCTTAATTCAGTTTAGAATGACTAACCAGCAGGTAAACACACAGCTGCTACTTACCGCTTCTTTAGCAGTGGGCGTCGAGGTAACAGGTATGCTAATGTGAGGATTGAGTGGGCGGGGTGCCAGCGGGAAGGATCCGCCTCCAGCAGGTGGTTGGGTAGCAGTGGTGCTCATTGGCTCTTCCTTAGGGCATAAACACACACACACACACACACACACACACACACACACACACACACAGTGTAGACTTCTCCTGTAGGCCCAGGGCTTCCTCGCAGGGGTGACAAGCGCTGACTGAGAACTCTGTAATTGGAATGACCCTGAACTCACACACACACACACACACACTCCTCATCTCCTGCTTTAGATAGATTGTCAAACTCCCAAACTCCCGCTGCTCATTTGCTGATGTGCATGACCGTGTCCAAGAGGCAACCGCACTTGAGACGCAACCAAATTGATGGAGCTTCAGTAAATGCGTGTGTGTGGGCTCTTACACGAGGAGGGGACGTAAAGTGATTTGTGATATGACACGCTCTGCTCGAGTAAGAGGGAATGGAGTATGTTTCTCGGGTCTTTGGGAATCATTCCGTACCTGTTACAGAAGCCCGACGCGCTAGTTCAGCACTTTTTATATAAGAATGAAATCTAATGAAATCTGACAGGTTAGACCACCACACACTCAATTTTCAAGTCAGATTCAAGTCAGTCAGAGTCAAATCTCAAGCCTTCGCCTGTGTGTTTTGATGGAAAAGTCGCATTGGAAAAGTCTTGACTCAGACCTTTAAAATGTATTAGCCTTACTAAAAAATATGAACAACACAGCTAGTAAAATAGCTAAGAACCAAGAGGACAAACGATATTTACTACTGGGTTCCCCAAACTGGAGTTTGTATGTTGATGAAAAGCTAATAATTGATTAAATCATTAAAATGTATAATTAAAATAAATTCTTTTAAAATAAAAACAATCAAAATAAAAAAAAGAGTAAACATTTTATTTGTTTACCTGCATGCCATGTGACCATTAAACACCATCATAGAAACATAAACATGCAAATGTGTTGTTAAATTACTGAAATATTAATTAAAATCTCAGGGGGGCTTCAAGAAAGTATTTTAGCTTAAAGGGTTCAGCTGACAAAAAAAAGTTTGGGAATCCCAGGTTTAGTAAATGTGACTTTATAAGATATTTCTGACTATAAATTTTGAGTCATATTTAAAGCCATTGTAAAGCACTGATAAAACTGCGCAGCTTACCTGTGGTCAAATCATCAATAAATAAAATGTACATAAATTTTCTGAATGCAACAAACAATACAAACAACCCATTATTTAGTTTTTTTATTTATTTATCTGAGCAATTAACTCAATAATATAATCTGTTCAAAATATATGAACATATAAACCATTATTTTGATATTTGACCAACAGGGAATGGCCTAAAATCTTGTAGGCTACTAAATTTAAAAGGGGTCATATGATGCGATTTCAATTTTTCCTTTCTCTTTGGAGTGTTACAAGCTCTTGGTGCATAAAGAAGATCTGTAAAGTTGCAAAGACTAAAGTCTCAAAATTGGCAAAATACAGCCTCACTTCATGTTTGCAATTGGTTTAGGGGGAAAAATCTCCAAGTAGTCACAAGACTATTTGATGTAAATTAAAAAAAGTAATGAAATTCAGAATAAAGGCCTGTTCACACCAAAAACGATAACTAGCTGTGTTAGCGTCCATGAACAGACGATGGATCTTTGTCAGGTTAGACAGCATCTTGAATTTAATGCAGATGGCCTTTTTTGTGTTCCACAAAAGAAATAAATTCCAAACAGGTTTGGAACGACATGAGGATGAGTAAATGTCATTTTTGGGTGAACTATAGCTTTAAAAATGTCTTTATGCCATGTCCTAACTAGCAGTCCCAATGTGACGCCATTTTATGACAGTTGTTTGTGACTATTTTTTGTATGTCGTCATTGAAAGTGAAAATGGGACACGAAACAAAATGATAACAACCAATCAAAGCATATTTTGCATTTAATATCTGGAGCAGGAGATCCGACCTGCTCAAGAACCAAACAATGAACACAATTCCCCTTTCCATGTCGCAGTTTTAAAGAATTGGGACCAAAAACCCAAATCAACATGGACGAGTTTTAACACTTGCCGCTCGTTTTCTCCCGCAAAAAGACCTTTCGTTTGCCACACATCTGAGGTACAGATGCTGATTTTAGCGAGACATCTGTCATTCTAGTTGTTCTTTGAGGCAGGATACGTTTCCCCCCTCATTTCAGCACATTTTTAGACGTTGTCAGGATCCTGCTGGTGAGGTTCTGGTTACAGACCACCTATTCCATCTGCCTCTCACCTTGCTGTCAGATTCGGCGACGCTTCCCTCCCAATCATGTCGCTATTCCGAAGCTTCATCTTTATTCTGAGGAAAAGCATCTGTTGATGGATTTTTGGTTAGCGGCGCTTGTAAACGCATCGTTTTTTCCCCTTCACTGAGTTGCATTTAATTAGGAATTCCACTTCTGCTTGTGTTTTGGAGGAGCTCTTCAAACGCCACGCACTGGGCCGTCGAACAGATATAATTTTACATTTAAATTGAATCTTCTGTTTGAGTAATTGGGCCAATCCCACATCGTTATTTCCCTTGAAACAGAAGCACCGACTCAGTTTATCTGGAGATTTGTATACGTGTTAATATTTTATCATGCGGAGCGTAATAATTCTCTCTCTTTGTTTGAGATGGCAGCCGTCCATCCGCACATCCGCAGTGCCGCCGGATTTCCCGGAGGTGATGGAGCTGTCAGAGCTCCTGTACTCAGTTGTCACCGGTCATGTCTCTGCTGTAGAGCTGAAGAAAGGAGGAAAAGCAAGGGATGGAAATGAATTCTCTCCACCCTGCTGGTGAAATGTCAGGGAGTGCAGCCGGTTAGCGGCGACAATGAGGGCCCTTATCACCTGCTAATTGAAATCCAATGAGGTGTGAAAATAATTCACAATCAACAGGACCATCATGCACAGCCACAACCAGAAAGAGTAATTTCATTTTGACGTCTCTCCCTCTTGTTAAAGATCCATCGCTGCCAATTATGGCGTGAGATTGGGTTTCACAGTGCGCCTCGGTGTGCAGCAGCATCCAGTCAACCCTGAATCGCTGTTACACGGATAGAATTTACGCTAAGAGCCGAGACCCTCGCTAATAAGGGCACTTGCTATTCAAACGAACACGCTACACATGCATGCTTTGGTTTTGAATGGGGACTTATGATAATATAGAAGACCCGGGTTTGAATCCGGCCTGTGAAGGAACAGAAACATTGTTAGTTTAATGGCTTTGATGCATCGGTTTTCGAGATGATATTGAAATCCAAATCCAAAGCAAACGTTTCAAATTTCTCGAAATTTTAAGATTTATGCTTTCCAGTGTTTTTGAGAGGACTAACAATGAACATTGTTTGGGGTCAGTACGATTTTTACAAATAAAAATAATAGTACTTTTATTCAGCAAGGATGCATAAAATTGATCAAAATGGACAGCAGAAACATTTATGTTACAGAAGATTTCTATTTCAAATAAATACTGATGTTTTGAACTTTCTATTCATCGAAGAATCCTGAAAAATAAAATGTCAAAGTTTCCACAAAAAATTTTAAGCAGCATAACTATTTTCAACATTGATAATAATCAGAAATGTTTCTTGAGCAGCAAATCAGCATATTAGAATGATTTCTGAAGGATCATGTGACGCTGAAGACTGGAGTAATGGCTGATGAAAATTCAGCTTTGATCACAGAAATAAATGACTTTTTAACATATGTTCACATAGAAAACAGTTATTTGAAATTGTACTATTTCACAATTATAATATTTCACAATTTTACTGTTTTTACTGTATTTTTGATCAAATAAATGCAGCCTTGGTAAGCATAAGATACTTTTTTAAGGTATCTTACCAACAACAAACTCTTTAATGGTATAGTGCGCATTAAAATAACTTATACAATAATTAATAAATTACATAGAAAACATGAAACATATTTGAATGCTCCTTTTATAATAAATGAAACTGTGAATAGTGCAAAATTATTTTCTTATTTATCTAATTTATTATGGTTCTAAAGCTTCAATTGGTTACAATGCTGAACTAAAAAAATAAATAAAATAAAATAAAAAATAAATAAATAAATACAATTTTGAGCAAACGGCAGCAAACCTAATTGGAGTGCTGTAACCATAATGTCAATTATTTTTGCAACTAATTGTGCAGCAGTCATAGTGATTAATTTGTATTTGTAAGATATAAGTTACTTTTCAGATTGTGGCCAATAAAATTTAATGATTTTGTTGCATCATCTTTTGCATAATTATGCATGTGCATATTATATAAATCTAAACTCTTAAAAATTGATGGTTCAATGAAGAACATTTAACATCCATGGAATGTTTCCATTGGTTCTTTATAGTGGAAAAAAGGTTGTTTAGATTATTAAAATGTTCTTCAAACTAAAGGAATAAATGGTTCTTTTAGGAACTGCTCACTGAAAGGTTCTTTTGGGAATCAAAAATGGTTCTGCAATCTATGGCATTGCTGCGGAAACCCCCTTTTGAATGTACAGTACATGTTGGTTTCTCATGATAGAAAAGGGCAGAATTACAGTGCTGCCAGTTTCAATGGTTATTTATAGCCATACAACTACAGCTAATTATCAAGACAAATGGTTGTACGATGGCTGTATGGGTAGGGTACACTGTAAAAAATGACCGTGAATTTAACGGTAAAAGACTGTAAAAATGCTACAGTAAAATCTTGTTAAATGGTTAACGGTAAATTCCCCTACTATATACGGTGAAAAACTGTATTGGACATTACATGTATTGGACATAAATTTTACGGTAGTATACCGTTTTTGGAAGTGGAAAAAGACCGTATAATTTACAGTGAAAAACCGTAAATTGACATTCCCAGAATTCCCTGCATTACATTCAAATTTGATGTTTTTTTGTTGAAATAACGGTTTCTTCTTAGTTTTTTCTTATCAGTTTTGTATATTAGGGTTGTGTGTTACACCTAATGTTGTTAAATTAATGTTTATTGCATTATTTCAGTTTCATGTGTGTTACCATGATGGTGTTTAGCGTTTGTGTGAATGACACTATGCACCTTCTATATATGTTATTATTTAAAAGCTGCTTGTGATAGGCTTTGGTTCATCGTGTGACTTTCTCATCACCACCTGCATTTGGTGGTTATCAGTGTATTACAAAGGTACAAAACAGATTTCAGTACTTCAATAGGTTGGTATATTAACATTATATCAGTTAATGAAATTACGGTATTTAACTGTAAATTTAAGTTAAAACCGTAAAACCTAAAACGTTGCTACCGTATTTTTTACGGTAAAATTCCGGCAACCACAGCTGCCGGTTTTTTACCGTAAATTTTACGGAATTTTTTTTACAGTGTATGTGTAGGGTTTGTAAAATCGTGACGTCTGTTTACCGTACCTGAACATATGCACACAGCATGCATGTTGCGTGCCGTTCTTACACATCTCTGTACCTATTTAAGGTTTATATATCAGGTGGATTGGGCGCTGTGCGCGTTGAACAGGTGTCTTACTGTCACAACTGATGTAGGAGAATCTGTTGTGCGATCCGCCTGCGTGAAAACTCTCGCTCTCGTCCTCGGCTCGAGTCTGCATGTCGTTCCTGTTGCCTGGTCGTCCCATACGCTTACTGACATGTTTGTTGACATGAAATATTCAGCAGTGGCGTCGAGCCCGGTGACTCTGTTATGACGCCTCGCAGCGTGTGTGTGTGTGTGTGTGTGTGTGTGTGTGTGTGGAACATTGATTGGGATGTTGGCTGCAAAGAGCAGGTTTCAGGTTTAATAAGAACCGGCGCGGGCGGATGAACGGGCTCTTACACTGAACGCTTTGATTCTGAGTTTCACAAGGAGCCCATGGCTGAAGACAGTGACTCAACAATTCATGGATATTTCATTCACTCCAGAGAAAGAGGCAGCAGGGGTTTTATACCACAAATAAACTAGTCTAAAATCAATGATTTCTGAAGGATCATGTGACACTGAAGACTGGAGTAATGATGCTGAAAATTCAGCTTTGATCACAGCAATCAATTACATTTTGCAATAAATTACAATAAAAAAACAGTTATTTGAAATTGTAATAATATTTCACAATTTCACTGTTTTTACTGTATTTTTGATCAAATAAATTCCGACTTGGTGAGCAGAAGAGACGTTTTTAAAGAATCTTTCTGACCCCATACTCTGTGCACATTAAAATAACTGCAATAAAACAGCAATAATATCAAATGTGAAAAATGAAAAGATACCATTGGGATGTGTTGAGATGCCCTGGCCTCTACGTCCTAATCAAAAAGCCTCTTCAAAGTGTGTCAGTGTTGGAAAACTGAAAGTACTGACTGTGAATACTATTTAATGCAAAAGAGAGTTTCACAAGAAAACTCAACAATGTCTCAAACTGCTCTATACCAAGTCTGCAATCAAAATTCAGAAATCTCAATGTTGGGTCAGTTTGAAAAAAATATATATACTTTAATTCAGCAATGATGCATTAAAGTGAACACTTTTATAATGTCTCAAAAGATTTCTATTCCAAATAAACTCAATTCTCCAATATTTTTTTTATAAATAAATAAATCACGGTTTCCACAAACATATTCGGCAACACAACTGTTTTCAACATTGATAATAATCAGAAATGTTTCTTGAGCAGCAAATCAGCATATTAGAATGATTTCTGAAGATCATGTGACACTGAAGACTGGAGTAATGATGCTGAAAATTCAACTTTGATCACAGGAATAAATTACATTTTAACATATCTTAAAATAGAAAACAGCTACAAGGAATTGTAAAAATATTTCTCAATATTACTGATTTTACTGTATTTTTTATTTTAAAAAATGCAGCCTTGGTGAGCAGAAGCATGTTTCTCCTCATGTTTCACACTGTCCTATCAAGTCAGTGATCTCAATACAAACTCAAACATTTCTCATCAAATTCTCCCAAGGTCAAATGACCTGAGCTGCTCTCCGCTGTATGAAGCGTAACCTCTGAGCAATAAGCCTTTCCTGTCTGTGTGTGTGTGTGTGTGTGTCGGATCTCTGTAGAGCGGGAAGAGTACAGAGGATTGATCTGATTGCGGTGTAGCCGGTGGTTTGTGATGATAAAGCCAATAAAGTGCTCTCTTCCGTCTGTAGGATCGGCCTCATATCAGATCAGCTCAGCTTTAATCCACACGACTCCAATGTAATGCGTCCGCCCGCGGCTCCGGCCCTCCGGTTCATCAACAAGTCCAGACTCGACTGCGCTCGCTGCTGGGCTGATTGCACTCTTACATGGACTCCAGCAATCAATCATCTCCTGCAGAAATCTGCTGAAATCTGTAACTTCAATCTGTAAAAGAAATATTTTAAGGATTTTGACGATTTCAAAATGTATTAAAATATTCTAAAAATATGATTCAACAAAATATTAATTTATATCAAATAAAGTATAACATATAAAGCAGTAATTGTTAATAATTAATAATAAAACAATTCGTCCCCTTGGAATTATAAGGTTCTATCTGACATTTGTCAAAATTTAGTTATTCACATATCCTTATTCTGTGACAACTTATTTACATTATGTGATAGATTTTTAAATAAGCTGTAGAATGATTTAAAATTCACATCATGTTCACTTCATTGTGATAATGTGATAATAATAAACTTAATATAATTTTCATCTTTAAAAATATGTAATAACATTTAATATAAAATCAATGAATATTTAAAAAATATAAATATTTGACCAAATATATTGAACCATATGATGGGGAAATGAAAATGACTGGGCTGATAGAGAGAGCGAGAGAGATTTGGTGTTGCCCTGCAGCACCTGTAACTGCTGCTGCTGGAGTCTCCTCACACTCCTCCATCTGTTTCTCTGCTGTATCTGTGAATGAAGGGCCACACAGGAGGACCACGCAACACTACAGACATCTGCCTGCAGCCACACAACGCTCTGGGCCGCATTCATACACAAGCTCAAAATCACACCGTACTCCTGTCTTTTCCTCGAGTGTCGATGATTTACAGCAGCATTCCTGTTCAAAACAAGAAAACAGCTTCAACCAGCCTCGAGGAGCTGGCAGGTGTTACTAGCCTGGACAAGATGCTCAGTCTGGTCTTTGATGATGGTGTAAGACTGGGAAACCAGGTAAACCATATTAAACCAGCTAAGACCAGCAAACCATATCACCTAAGAAGATGAGAAAGATGTATTTTTATACCAGGAATTATACATATTAAAATGTATCAATAAATTAAATAATAATCTCTCTGGATTATTACAATTAATCCCAAAATGAATGTTTGGAAATGTAAACTGATATTTCCTACTGACTAACAGATGATGAAAATATTAGTGTTCTAATAATTTTGGCCACCATATATGTGTGTGTGTGTGTGTGTGTGTGTGTGTGTGTGTGTGTGTGTGTGTCTGTCTGTCTGTCTGTCTGTCTGTCTGTCTGTCTGTCTGTCTGTCTGTCTGTCTGTCTGTCTGTCTGTCTGTCTGTCTGTCTGTCTGTCTGTCTGTCTGTCTGTCTGTCTGTCTGTCTGTCTGTCTGTCTGTCTGTCTGTCTGTCTGTCTGTCTGTCTGTCTATCTACCTTTGTGTATATGTATATATATATACACACACACATATACATATTGTGAACTTACTATTAAAACTATTAATCATATATATATAATACATACTGTATTAAGTATGAGTGGAAGTATTAAGTAGAGTGGCAACCAGATTAGCTAAACAATAAAATAAAATTTAACAATAAAAATAAAAGTTATTAATGCTAAATACAGTACTATACATAAATATTCAATTAATAGGTTTCATATCTTTCGCAACATTTTTTAAATCTGTAAAAATTTCACTTAAAATTACTTTTGAAAAAAGTCTTTTGATGGTTTAAAAGAGGTTTCAGGTACCAGGAAACCAGCTAAACCAGATTAAACCAGCGAAGGCCAGCAAAAAGCTTAAGTGAGATAAAATGTATATGTATCTACATACACATCAGGATTAATGTTTCAAAATTAACAATGCATTGTAACACAGCAATAATTACTACGTATTTATATTCTGTAGAATTTGTTGAATTCTGTAACGTGAATATTTAAAGAATTTTAACAGACACTGAAATCGGAAAAAGTAATTAAATCAGTATAAATTATTTACACATTGGACTTTTATGGTCTTATTATGGTTTAAGAGTGGTTTCAGGCACCGAAAAACCAGCTAAACCAGATTAAACCATCTAAGACCAGCAAACCACACCACCTGAGATGTATTCCTACATATATATATATTAGGGAACGATTATAATACTTCAAAATTAACAATGTTCTGTCACAAAATGGGAAATTCTGCTCCTGCCAATTCACTGTTCAACTCGTGATTCAAAAGGAGTCAGTTCATACATTCTGAATCTTCTATTCGTCTCTAAATGCTCGTGTTGCTCACATACAGTATCTACACAAGTGTTGTTTAATGCGATGGTTTTCCAGGCCGGAGCTGGAGCGAGAGAGCGAGCGAGGTCTCGATGTATCTGCTGTCAGTGTGACACAACTCATCAAACCGCTCTGGCCTTCAGGGTTTGTGGGTAAAATCTGTCGCACACTCACAGTCGCACGGAAAACTGAATTTAAACTACGGCCTGTCGGCTGGAATCACATTTGCAATCCGCTCAAATGAATTGTCATTCTCAGCATTACAGCGCAAAGCTTCGCCTGTGGTGAGACTCATAAATCGCGGCCGTTCCTCTGTCTTCAGTCGAGGAAGAAACGCTGCACTTGCCAGCCGCTTGCGTTTTAAATATCTGCCTCGATCGATCCGCCAGTTTAGACTTCAGCTTTTTCTGACCAAGACGGTCTATGGAGTGGAACGGACCGACTAATGCAACCTTTATTTCAAATGTTATGTTTAGGTGGAAAGCAATCTTGAATTAATTATGAAATGCTTGGTTTGTTATGGCCTCCAAAACACAATCACATCAGTTATGGCTTCCTGAGCACTCAGATGTTTGATGTGGTTTCCTCAAGTTTCATTCGATTACGCCACAAGCTTCGTTCAGCTCCTTAACATCTCCTACAGGCCTAAAACACATAAACAGAGAAGAGAAGATTTTACTTTGGGTGATAACAAATAATTCATTCTACAAAATAAATATACACTAGTCGACATTTGAAGTGGATCAAAGCCTTTCATCAAAGTTGTCCTCAAACCTAAAACCAAAATGTTCTTGTCTTAGGACAAATTTGATGAACTTTTTTGATCCACTGGAACTACTATAGTTCCACCTAAATCACAGTAATGGTATATCAAGATATTGTTATTTTGCTACAAATATTACATAGCCAAATATAAATGTCTAGTTTTGGAAAAGTCCAGTAAATCCAAGTGTAGTAAAAATAAAATAATACAATTAACATTTTTTAAATAAAATGAAATAATGCCTTATAAAAGAAGATTTCCCGCATCTAGCGAAGCAAACTGAAGTGGTTAAAATAAAGTAAAAAAGCAAATAAATAATTATAAAAGAAAAGTGACGGCTTATAAAATATTTCCAGCGCCCTGTGAAGCAAAACTGAAGTGGGGTTAAAATCAAATAAATATGATATATAATTATTTTGCGGCAAATATAACCATATAAAAATGTGAAATTTTTTTTGTTTAGTCCAGTACATTAGTATAGCAAATCGAAGTTTAAATTAAATTAAATTAAATTAAATTAAATTAAATTAAATATTCCAGTGTAGCAAATCAAAATGAGGTTAAAATAATAACATTAAAAAATATATATATATATATAATAAAGTAAAAAAATTTATGAATGAATGAATTAGTGCATGATGGTGCCTTAAAAGAGCAGTTTAACAAAAATACATAAATGAACCAATATAAAGAGTAGAAACTGTATTCAGTGCTTATAAAGATAAAACCCCCACCTGTAGTGAAGATAAGAAGATGCTGAAAAGGTCCTGCTAAAGAAGCATATGTTACTAAAATGTATTTTCATGCGCTGATTTTGAAAAGCAAAGTCTCCTGGTGAGGAAAATCTCAGTAATTTACAGTCATTAAATTACAAACATTTCTGACTCATTTGTATTTCCAAAAGTCTCAATGTGCTCTACGTTTAATCCAGGAGAAAGAATTGAGATTAAGGAGATCTCATTTGTGAATTTTCTTTCATACGGCCCCTGTAACGGCATGATTGTTAGAGGAAGGTACCTCCTCACAGGAGAAGCGGCTCCTGCTCTTTCTTCTGGCGCTGTGTTTGAACCTGCGCATGTGTCTCTTGAGCCGGGCCTCGTCTGCTGCGCTCGCTGATAAAGCCACCCTTTGATTCTGGCCTCACAGGTGAAGGAGTAACACCTGTTTGATCCGAGGGCCGCTGGTTTGAGATCCTCTCCTCCTCTCCTCCAGATGATGGGCGCACTCGTCCCGGCCAGGACCTTATCAAAGCCACGGAGCGTTTCTTCTTGAAAGGTCTGAGAAAGAAAGCCAGCGCTGCTCTATGTGACAGCGCCTTAAAAGAGAAGATTAGTTTTTCAGATAAAACAACAAAGGTTAGTTTTATCAAAATAAAATCACAGTAATGGTATCATGATGGGGATATTTTGCCGCATATATTACACAAACATATAGAAACGCCTGTTTTGGATATTCCAGTTGTCCAGTGAAGTAAAGTGAAGTGAGGATATATAAATAGATTAATAATAATAACAATAATATTAATCATAATTATTATTATTATTTATATATTTATATATCCTCAAATAAATAATAATAATAATAATTATTATTATTATTATTATTATTATTATTAT